>NW_024885077.1:1316289-1423649 GCF_019232065.1 Centrocercus urophasianus | reverse complement strand
GCCCCCCTCGTGCCCCCCCGCAGCCGCTCTCTCTCCGTCCCCGCCCGTTGCTGCCGTTGCTCGGCCGGCCGCCATGGAGGAGCAGAGCCGCTCTGTGGGTCCCAGCCCTCCTCCCTCCTCAGCGCCGTGCTGGGCTGCCCCATGTCGCGGTGTTTCAGTGGGAGAGAGCAGCCGCTCAGCTGCAGGGCGGCGCTGGGGCTGAGCAGCACTGAAGGCTGTGCGAGCTGCAGAATGGCAGAACGGCCCGGGTTGGAAGGGACCTCAAGGATCACGGAGCTCCAACCCCTGCCACACGCAGGGCCACCAACCTCCACATTTCATAGCAGCCCAGGCTGCCCAGGCCCCATCCAACCCGGCCAGTCTGGCTCAGCTCTCACCTTCCTTCACTGCCATTTGTTCCCCTTCCTCTTCTCAGTTTCCTTCTCGCTCCCTTCCTGCAGCCTTTCTGCGAGGGAAAAAGGCATCAGAGCTTCACGTTATCTTCTTCCTGCTGCAGGAGTTGCATTCTCCATCTCCAGCACAAAGCCACCCCCTCGGTGGCAGTGGCACAGCAGGCCAGGGCTGCAGCCAGCCTTCCCTCAGCCCTTCTGCACGCTGTGCTAAACCACAGCCAAACCCATGCTTGGGTGCAATGCAGCAGCAAGACTAAACTGCCTGTGGGCCTTAAAAGCACCATAGGAGGGTGGGGGCAGGCCTCTGTGCCCAGGTGGTGGTGATGGGGAAAGGGGTGATGGACCCCAGGAGAGCCAGGTGGGATATTGGGAACCATTTGTGCTCCCAAAGAGCAGCGAGGTGCTGGGGAGGTGTGGAGTCACCTGGAGGTGCACAGAGCTGTGGGGATGTGGCACTGAGGGACGTGGCCTGGAGCGGCCACACCGTGGGTCAATGGCTGGACTGGATGGTCTTGGTGGGCTGCCCCAGCTTCATGATGCTGTGATTCTTCCCCCGCTGCTCGGAGCTGTGTGGGAGGCCGTGCAGGTGCTTGTTTGCATGCTGTTCCAGTCTCGTCACGACAAAAGCAGCCCCTATTTCAACTGGTGATCGCAGACTAAGGACCGAGAATTGGGACGTGGTGCTCTGCGCCGTTTGCCCCGTGCTTTGTTTTTCGACAAGCTGCTTCAAAAACCTGCATCATAGAAGGTCAGAAAGGCCACCGAGGCCATCAGCCCGACCTGCAGCCCATGCCTCCCCGCTCCAGGCCACGTCCCTCAGTGCCACATCCACTCTTGATGCCCCCAGGCGCCGTGAGCCCTGCTCCCCTCCCTGCGCAGCCGTGCCGATGCCTCACCGCCTCTTTCTGACAATAAATGGTTCCCAATGTCCCACCTGGTGCAGCTGAGAGAATCTTTACGGTTGGGAAAAAAACAATGGGAAACGCAGAGTCCGATGGGATGTCAAAATAAAATGGCACACTGCCTCAGCACTTCCAGGTTCCTTCCTGCTTTTGACGTGTTCTCCTTTTCTTTTTGAAGGAACCGGAGCGCACCGTTGAACCAGCAGCAGAAGAGTCATTTAATTTTAACGTTGGTGGATGGTATTTCTCGCTTCCCCGAAGCCAAGTCGCTCGGTTTCCTGACTCTCTGTTGTGGAAGGAGGCTTCTGTGCAAGACTGGTCTGAAAATCTGAGGTTATTTATTGACCAGGATGGTTTTGTGTTCAGGCACCTCCATTATTACATGCAGACTTCAGAATTGTCTTCTCTCAGCTGCACTGAATTGAATTTGTTGTACGAGCAAGCCTTAGTTTTGCAGCTGACACCTTTAGCACAGGTAAAATGGGGCGTTCTGAGTACCTGAGACATACCTCATTGTTATTAAGAGATGATATACATTCATTTCTTAGATGGTGCCATCTGTACGAGGATGTCAAGGAATGCATGTGTGACTTTAGCAGTGCCTGCGGTGCACATCCAAGCAGATAAAGAGAAATGGCCACACCAAAAACACTCCCAAAGCAGAATCTCTGCTGTTTCTGGCTTGTGAGTGGCTGCCAGTGCCACCTTATTCATTCATTTAATGGAGGTTCTGAATGTGCGTGCATTGGAAGTCATAACCACGGCTCCCACATTTACTTTGTACTTCATATCCTGCAACAGCGTGCAACCGTTTGTTCGGCTTTAAAGGGATTTATCATCCTATAAAAGATTAGGAAGCATAGAGACTATTATTAATCACTGTAACTGAGCCATAACTGAGCCAAACGTCAATTCCCGTTTCTAATCAATGGATCCCTTCAGTGTGTGGGGTAAAAATATCACTAGAAGGAGCTTCCTGTTGCCTTGCTTGGCTTTCTGTGTTGCTGCACACTTCTACTCATGCCAACCTCCTGTAGGGACCCAGCTTTAGTGGGCAGTTGGACGCCGTGCTCCCCAGAGCTCCCTTCCACCCCTTAGGACTCTTGGATTCCAGAGCTAGAATAGAAACCGGTGCCATCAGAACTCAAGTGCTGCAACAACAGTTGGCTTTATCTGGAATGTATAAATGGCTCTCATTTTATTCCACATTCCTATAGGTATTCTCCATTCATTTTGGTTGGTTGGTTTGTTTTTCCGGCTAACTTTAGGTATCAAAATGTTAGGAAGGCAATCTGTGTTTGTTCTTGTCTGTGCACAGGGTTCCATGGCATGCTGTAGTAGGTGTGAGCTGCAGCATGGCATGGATGGGACTCCTTCCCCTGGCTGTTTTTTGTTTTTTGAAGTTACTGCATAGAAAAACTTCATGTATTTGAACAGCTCTTAGGCAACTGGAAGGAGGACGGCTCACGTGTCCAACCTGCAGACATACCAGCAGCTGAAAGAGAGCCTCTGAATAACTGGAAAGCACAGAAATGTGCCAACAAACCATCAGAGATCCCTCCTAGAAGCCCGGTGTTTGCAGGTAGGTGTCCCAGACCCCCCCATGTTCGCTCAGTGAGTTCCTTTGCTGGGTAGCCTGGAGTGAGCCCAGCTCACAGCTCTTGGCTGCTGCCAAGCTGAACGGATGCGAGTGGTTTGTGCACAACTTCTTCCTTGATGCCTCATCACAGGAACATAGAAGGACATACATGCAACTCTTGGTCAGGTATTCCTGTCTTCAGCTTTTCACTCTGCGTGTAGGAAACCCTATAGAAGGGACCTGAGATTTCTTTTGCATCCTTAGGAGTGCTTGCTCAATGCAAGCCAGGAAGTTCCATCTTTATCTAACTGGTTCTTCTCTGCTTTTCTTCACTTAGGGCTCCCTGAAAGGACTCCCCTAGGACTCGTGGATACACCTTTACTTGATACAGAAGAGGAAGTGAATTACTGCTTTTTGCCATTCGATTTAGTGCAAAAATATCCGGTGCTGGTCAACGATGACAACTTGCTGTGGCTGCTTGAGAATGCGGCCCTGATAGAATGTGATTCCAGTGAATTCCGCTTCATAGGTAACCATGGTTATTATTATGACATAAACCATTCCTTCCTATCTCCAGTAATACCTCTATAAAGGCTGGAACTCCGTAATATTTATGGTTTGGTTTTGCTGTCTGCCAGTTTCACTGTGTTAAGAAGCAAAATGTGCACCGGGTGCCTGCTGGCGTCTCATACCTGAAATTACCCTCTTGTGGTCCTGCTTATTTATCTTTCATTACTCTAATGGTTTGCTAAACTAAAATGCATTATGGCATCAGGAACTGGAGCTACTGTTGGCATATGGGAAAATACACATTTAAGGGCAGGTCAGAATGGAAGCACGTGCAGGAAAAAGAATCAGCCAAACCTCTATCGTGAATTTCTTAGGATGCAATGATGAACAGAAGCATCCTAACCCTGTGCTTACCCGATTATCCATGCTCCATTTAGCCTCCTCCAGCACAAGCCTCATTTGCAGGCTATCGTTTTTAAAGGCTTTGTTTCATGGCACGCTGCACATTATCTGCTGTGTATGTGGGTATGTAGGAATGGTAATGCTGCAGGAAGTCAGGAGGAGCTCTTTGTGCTAGACCTGAGCACTGGGCTCAGGATGCCAGCGCACGCTTTGTGTGTTTTGTGTTTATTTCCAAGTGAACTTTCTCCGCTCCAAGAAGTTGTTGCTGCCTGATGATTTCTCCAACATCGATGCCTTGGAGGAGGAAGCTTTAACCTTGGGAATCCCTGAACTTACAGAGGCTGTGAGGATCTACAGAGGTAATACAATGTACACAGAGGGAACTCGATGGTGGCCTTTCGGTGTGTAAAAGGGAGCTGTAGGAAAGAAGGGGACAGAATCGTTAGCAGGGTCTGTTGTGGTAGAGCAGAGGGAAATGGTTTTGAACTGTAAGAGGAGAGATTTAGATAGGATATACAGCCAAGGTCAGGCTGCACGGGGCTCTGTTGTGGTGTTCCTTGAACACCTCCAGGCTCGGTGACTCCACCACCTCCCTGGGTGTCCCATTCCAGTGCCAGAGCACAGTTTTGGAGAAGTAGTATTTCCTAACATCCAGACTGAGTCTCTGGTCAAATTTGAGGCCATTCCCTGTAGTCCTAAAGATCAACTCATTTGCATGGACATTTGATATGCTGGGAAGTTATAGAATCATAGAATGGTTGAGTAGCCCTGCAGAGAAGGACCTGGGGTCCTGATGCATGAAAAACTTAACATGAGCCAGCAGAGTGAGATTGCAGCTCGGAAAGCAAATGGAATCCTGGGCTCCATCAGCAGAGGGGTGGCCAGCAGGGACAGGGAGGTGATTGTCCCTCTCTACTCTGCCCTTGTGAGGCCCCATCTGCAGCACTGTGTGCAGGTCTGGAGCCCCCAGTACAAAAATGACAGGGTTGGAGAGGGTCCAGAGGGCACGAAGATGATCAGGGGGCTGCAGCACCTCCCGTACAAAGACAGGCTGAGGGAACTGGGCTTGTTCAGCATGGAGAAGAGAAAGCAGTGGGTGACCTCATTTCAGCCTTCAGTACCTAAAGGGAACCTACAGACAGAAGGGGAATCAACTCTTTGGAAGGGCAGATAACAGCAGGACAAGGAATGGTTTGAAGTTGAGGGAGGGCAGATTGAGGTTGGATGTCAGGGGGAAGTTGTGTACTATGAGAGTGGTGAGGTGCTGGAACAGCTGCCCAGAGAGGCTGTGATGCCCCGTCCATCCCTGGAGGTGTTCAAGGCCGGGTTGGATGGGGCCCTGGGCAGCCTGGGCTGCTGTGAAATGTGGAGGTTGGTGGCTCTGCATGTGGCAGGGGGTTGGAGCTTCGTGATCCTTGAGGTCCCTTCCAACCCTGGCCATTCTGTGATTCTGTGCGATTCTGTGAGTTGCAAGGGACCTTAAAGGCCTCCTGCTCCCTCTCCTTGCACTGAGCAGGGACATCCACAGGTCCACCAGATGCTCTGAGCCCCATTCCCTGATCTTGTCTGTCTGCAGGGACAGGACACCACCACCTCTTTGGACAGCCTGTGTCTCACCATCCTTAGTGTAAAAAACCCATCTTCTTTACCTCCAATCTAAATCTCCCCTCTCTTAGCTAAAACCCATTTCCCTATGTCATAACACAACAGCCCTTACTTCTTAGAATCATAGGATCATAGAATCATTCAGGTTGGAAAAGACCTTAAAGACCATCGAGTCCCACTCCACCCCAACCATGCTACCCTAACACTAACAGCTCTCTGATAAATCACGTCCTTGAGCACCACATCCAAATGGTTTTTCAACACATCCAGGGACGGTGACTCATCCAACTCCCTGGGCAGCCCATTGCAGTGCCAGGGTTCCAAGGGTTCCAACAACCCTTTCTGTAAAGAAGTTTTTCCTGATATCCAACCTAAACCTCCCTTGGTGCAACTTGAGGCCATTTCCTCTCGCCCTGACACCAGTGAGAAGAATCAGCCCCGCTCTGCTGCAATCACCTTTCAGGTATTGGAAGCGAGCAATGACGTCTCCCCTCAGCCTCCTTTTCCGCAGACTGAACAGCCCCGGTTCATTCAGTCTCTCCTCATAGGCCACTTTCTCCAAGCCCTTCCCCAGCCTCGCTGCCCTTCTTTGGACCTGCTCCAGCACCTTTCCGTACTGAGGTGCCCAAAACCGAACGCAGCACTCGAGGCGAGGCCTCACCGACGCCGAGTTCTTTCATTTCTAAGCACTCCCCGGTTGCCCGCAATTAGCGATCAGCGGCAACCCTCGGTAACGAACCCCTCGTCCCGCTTGCAGGCGGCGGCGCGGCGCGGCGCGGGGCCCGAGAGCGGCGGAGCGGAGCGGGGCGGCGGGCGGCGCGGTACGCGATGGCGCTGGGGCTGCTGCAGCACTACCCCGATTCAGCACTCGGACAGCTCCTGGTGGGCGGCGATCCGGCGCGGCGCCGCCTCCACGTGCGCGGCAGCGGGGCTCTGTTCCGGCACGCCGGGTACGTGGGGAGCGCGATGTGCGGGCGGACCGGGGCTGGGAGCCCGTCGGGAAGGTGCTGGGGTTGGTGATCTCCCCGCCGGATGGCTGCTGGGTGGCTTTTCGTGCTCGTCTGCCTCGCCCGAACGGAACGCTGGGGAGGTGAAATGGTGCCTTGTGGGATAAAGTTGATGTTGCACAGGGATTTTTTGTGCTGAAGTACCTTGAGTAATAGCATCGTGTGTCGTGAGTCGAAAGGGACCCGTGAGGGCCATCGAGCCCAACTCCCACCTCTGCAAAGGGGAACCTAAGTGTTAAACCATACATCTGAGAGCGCTGTCCACAAGTTTCTTGAATGCTGGCAGCTGTGAGCAGCACCCTGTGCCGAAGCCCAGCCACTCTCCATTGAAGAACTTCTTCCCAGTATTCAATCTGAAATTCCCCTGATGATTTAAGCCATGCCCTCTCACCAGTCACCGGAGAGATGAGCTCTTCCCTCTCTACTCCCCTTGCACCTTTTGGCCAACATCAGGTGTAGCACAAATGCACACTGCCCCATCTCTAAAGGATTATGGGTGGACAGCAGCACGGTGGAACATGTAACCACCTCCTCTCTGCCCCTGGCTTTTTGGCTGCTCTACCTGTTGCCACCAGGGAATGATGCAGCATGAGAGAGAGAACTGAAAGTTTCAATTGCCAACCATTATTTGATGGGTCTAATGCAATAGCTGTGATTGTGGATGCGGAATTGTTCAAGGTTCCTGATGCAAAAAGTGATAATAAATAAGCAGTACGTGTAAAGCAGAAACGTAAAGGCTCCTCCTTTTGGGCAGGAATTGGTTGGGAACTTGCCGACTTCCCCTCACTGAGAACATCTCTGAAATCCAAGAGCTCTGCGCTTTCTTGGACAAAGGGGACATCACCCACGAGCCAGTGAAAGAGGCTTTAAGATGCTATTTGAAGCAACAGATGCCATCGGGGAGCGGAGATTGCAGTAAGTCACAGTTCTTCTAACACTCTTCTGTTTTAAATTATAACGAGCAGTTTTGCCTGCATGCACTTAACGACTGATCTTTTTCTGCTGGCTCGTGCTTCAGCCTGTAGGGCCCTCATTGTCCCCTTTGCATTTCTTGCTCTGTTTCCAGACGCAGACTGGACAGCAGAAGTGTCAGTATGTACCCTGCACCAGATTGTGAAGGTTTATGTAGGAAGTAACTGGTATGAAACGTACTTACAGACTTTACTGAAGGTATGGATGGCTGGCTGAGCTGCGACTTCCCAAGTCAGAATCTATAATTCTGCAGCAACTAAGCTAAATTTCTAACAACAGCAATTATTAGAATGGATTTGCCCTGAGTACTCTATTCAGTAGAGTAAGTTCAGATGCCTGAGGCAAATCAGTGTTGGACTCACTAAGAAAGCACTTCCTGGGCTAACGAGGCATCGGGCTAATAAGATCAGCAGACCTGATGGAGTTGGTTCAGCGTCCTTCCTGCTACCTTAACATCTTTTTTGTTTCCATAGTACCCAGAGCTGCTGTCGAACGACAAGAAGGTCTGTTGGATCACGTATGGTCAAAGCCTTCTGATCCACGGGGACGGGCAGATGTTCCGACACGTCCTCAACTTCCTCAGACTTGGGAAATTGTTTCTGCCTGCAGAATTCAAGTAAGAGTGAACTCATGGGTTTGATCGGACCACAGGTGGTCGTATGGGAAACAAGCATGGGCGTCTGGTTTCTAATGTTCATAGAAATGCTATCCAAAAAAAAAAAAAGAAGGAATCTGTTTTCGGCCCTGATGCAAACTGCTCTGTCCAAAAATCAACTGTTGGAATTTAGAGGTAATTGTGAGATCGGTTTTCTTTCATTTATTTTAATGAGAGGTGTAGCAGACCCTTGTCCTGTGGGAAAGGCCACAGATGTGTGCTCTGTGCACACTCCTAGCAAAAAGAAAAATGCTTTTGTATTGATGGAAACCATGGCATCATTCTTCAGCTGTGGGGTTTTGGGGCCGGTTGGTTTATATTATATATCTATATAGAGGTGTTAGGGACAGCAAAGTCTGAATTGGATCAACTGAAAAATATTTCATCTGCACCCTCTGCTGGTATCTCTGTTTTAATGCTGAAACATCTCTTCCAAAACCAGAGAGGTGTAGGAAAGCAGGAATACTGGGGTCCTAAAGCAGGAGAGAGTGCTCTCCCTCTGTAGGCATTGCCAGCCTGTGAGTTCTCTCACGTTTATGAAACATCAGAAATGGTGATGGCTTCAACATCTGCCTCCTAAGGATGTTCCTGCAGGAGCCATTGTGAAAGAGAGACCTGCAAAGATTTGAGAAAAGGTGCTGGGTTTCTAGGCAAGCAAAAGGCCTTCCCTGGCAGGAGTGCTTCTGGTCTTAAGGTACTCATGCT
Organism: Centrocercus urophasianus; assembly: GCF_019232065.1. Classification (NCBI taxonomy): domain Eukaryota; kingdom Metazoa; phylum Chordata; class Aves; order Galliformes; family Phasianidae; genus Centrocercus; species Centrocercus urophasianus. The sequence continues at coordinate 1,414,920 of NW_024885077.1, read as the reverse complement.
GACATTAACGTACTCATAGGCCTCTGCAGATTCCTAGCCATACGTTTATCAGGACGTGACTCATTTGGTGGACTAAGGAAGAGCAGCTGATATCATCTACCTGGACTTGTGCAAGGCCTTTGATGTGGTCCCACATCACATCCTTCCCTTGCCCGTCAGGCTGCACAGCGCAGCCCTCTTGGTGCCTTGGCTCCTTGCAGGCACTGGCGCTTCTCCTGTTGCTGCCCATCGTGAATTTTTGCCCTTGGCAGCAGAAGCCCTGCATGACATCAGGAGATCTTCTGCTTTCTTCGGTCTTTGAAGCCTCCATTCAGCTCCAGTTGGCGGGCTCTCTTCAGTTCAGATCAAGGCCTTTCAGGCCGCCAGCTGACGTGGTCAATTTTACTCAGTTAGCTGTTGTATATACTTTCATTCTTTTCCTCAGAGTCACCAGAAACATTACACTGGTGGCTGCTTCTGTGCATTAATCCCTGTTTACTTTCACAGCTGACATCAAAGGCATGCAGGAAACTGAATGTCAGGCACCACTGTCATCCCTGTGCCAGCAAACTGAATATGTCTGGGAATGTTTCTGGTCACGGGATTTCTGCTGGTGACCCACCTTCACCTCCCAGAGGGACTGCTTTCCCTCCTCTGTCCTCTGCAAACAGTCCTGGTTGGCCAAACAGTGCCTGGGAATTGTTGGAAGGGCAGCGTAGAAGTCAGTGGTTGTCAATGCTAAGATTCCTATTGCTTTCAACAGAATGAGATTATTTTTGCTTGTTGTTGAGATGTTAGGTCTGAAAATCCAACGCCAAAAGGTTGGTTTGGGCACTTTTTGGGTACTCAATATGGCAGGCTTCTTGTCCGCAACGTCGTAAGGGAAATCGCTGCTGTGAGTGCACCTTTTTTTGTGCGCTGCTTCAGCTTCCTGAATCGATGCATAATTGGGAAAGGTTGTTAAGACTGTTCATTCAGTGGCTGCACTGTTAATTTACACCTCACAGAGAATGGCCTCTATTCTGTCAAGAAGCAGAGGAGTACGGGATCCCTTCCCTCTCAGAGGCACTTCGTCACTGCGAGGCGTACAGGTAGGTAAAACATTTCTTCTTTCTTTTGCCTTTCTCTGGCACAACGTGCTTTCATCTGACCCAGCAGTAGTCGTCTGTCTGAAAGGAGCACAGCTTTGTCACTGCCTTCTGATACAGCCCCTGCAGGATGAGCAGTTCCATTCTCTTTTGGGCCATGCTCTTTCCCCATTAGTTATATGGATACAGAGACAGAAGAGCCTTCGGCTCTCTAAGAACTAAGAAAATAGGCAACTGAGATCTTCTCCTGATTCCAGATAGGGAAAATATTGCATTTCCTTCAGGAAACCCATTGTACAGAGTTACCAGACTGAATGGAAATGTTCTTACTCAGTGGCTTGGGCTCAAACCTGGCTTTGCCAAACCCCTGCTGGTTTCTGGAGACTCCCTGGAGGATTTGCTCTGGCCTTATAAGATCTGTGACTCTGCAAAACCCATTTGTGTATGCTTCATTTCCTGTGTTCTCTAGGGAGCCAGGTGGGTTCCTACAGCTCCTTGCTGATCACTGGCCAGCCCAATGGGCAGCCTTCTCCAATCTGAATCTATGGGCAGCTCACTGGGAAGCAGTTTCTTTCTTCCTTTCTTCCTTCCTTTCTTCCTTCCCTCCCTCCCTCCTTCCTTTCTTTCTTCCTTCCTTCCCTCCATCCTTCCTTCCTAGCAGCTACTCTGTGCTTCCAGAGTGGTTTCACCTTTTCAAAAGCTCACGTGCAGCTCAGGCAGTCACCACCAGGAGCTTGCTTTCTTAGGCAGGCTTAAAATTCAATTTGGATTCCATGCACATAGATGATTGGCCTGGCTCTGAATAGCTTTCTTCCCAGAAGAGTGTAGTGCATCCTCACCAAAGAGAGAGAAAAACAAACCCCAAGTCTGATCTATCAGCAAGGCTCACATGAATCCACTGGTTAAAGTTTTGTGGATGCTGGAACAGAAGAAAAGATCATTTTTATCTGCAGCATCACAGCTCAGAAATCCTCAGCCCAGGTGAGCAATGAAGGCTCTTGGGCCTTTGCTATCTTCACATTACGCACCAGTGATAACAGAGAGTTCCTTTCCTTCCCCAGTAGCTTAGAAGTTACTTGTGATAAAAATGAAAGGGATCCACACAGAACCCCTGGTGAGTGGAAGCCCCTGTTGCAGGGGAGGCGTTCTATCTTAATCACAAATATCTACTCTCTAGGTTATGGATCCAAAACAAGGAACCGAGGAATGAGGATTCTTTTCCATGTAGAGTGCCTTGGAACAAGGAGCGTGAGTTCAGCAAAGACCCCAGAGAGGTAAGATTGGCCTTTCAGAAGGCATTGCCATAGAAAGCCTTGCTGAGCATTCAGTGGTGCGAACAGAGGCGATTCCAGACAGTGCAGCACCAGTGCTGGATTGCCAGGGCAGGGCTAAGGCACAGCACAGGCATAGGAGTGAGAAAGCATTTCCTTGGCTCTTAAAGGCTTGCATTAGAATCAAAGATACCTTTTGTTAGGAAAGGCAAGATTTGTTCTTCCTTCCGTGCAGAACAGTGCTTTGCTCTGCTTTAGGTGTATTCATGCACAGCAGTGGATTCCAGGAAACATATCGATACACGGAGCAACATAAAAGATCTGAAGGGGAAGCGAGACAGCAGTGGGGGGAAGGCAAAGCCTCCCAAGATGGTGCCACAGAGTGGGGGCACGAAGCGAAAGAACGTTGCTGGAGGACAAGAGGAATCCTCACCCAGCACGGTGAAATCCAGCTTGCGGTCGGAAAGCCCTCCAAGAAAGAGGGGGATGAGAAGCAGTTTAAGGAAACAGGCAGAAAATAAAGACTCGGCCATTGACACCCTGAAATTACTTTCCCTGGTGAAGGAATGGGGCACGCTGAACTCCAAGAGATGGGGTTCTCAGCACGTGGAAGTATCTGATGGTTGTGTCACAGGCGCTGCTGAGCAGGACAGAGGTGTCAAAGCTTCTCCTGCTTGTTCCACTGGGAAAGTGAGCTCTGCAATTCCAGAAAATGAGCCCAAACGTGGGGCTGAAGGACAGCAGCTAGAGCAAGACGTGTCCAAAGAGAGTTTGCCAGTTACTCCAAGCACTGGAACGCATCAGTTCAACACCGTCAAAACTCTCCCAACAGGGAAAAGCATCAGGAACGTAAACAGGGAACCAGCAAAAGGTAAACGATTGCTCTCTGCCTGTTTGCAAAAATGAGGAGAGTAACGAACTGAATCACGATACGTGAGATGCTTGGATCCTGCTGCTGAATTTGACCAGTGGTCTCATCGCTTTCCTTGTTCTGCTCATAGGAAGTTTTCCTGGTGAAGGAAAAGACAGGAGCTGGCAGGTGGAGCCCATCCCGAGGGCAGGCGGTAAGTTGGCACCGAACTGCTGGCCCAGCAAGCCGTGTTCATAATGATCTGGTTTTGTTTCATGGCAGTACGAGGCAGGTTGCTCTTTTTCCTATATGAGATCCTCTTTCATAACCCTTGAAAGAACCTTGGCCTAAAAGGTGCTCAGGTTTTGTTATGCTGTGTGTAATGGTTCCTTTTCCCCTGGAAGAGGGAAGTAGAGAAGAGCTGTGATGTTGTGCTAAAGGCTGTAAATGATTTGATGTTCAGTTTGCTGTCCATTTTCTGTCCATTACTGTTACGCTTTTCCTCACAAAGACCAAAAAAGGGCAGAACTTCAATAAGATCCATTTTGTGGTCATGCAAGAGAGCAAATGTTTATCCACTACAACTGCATGGGCTTTGCTACAGAACCCAAACTGTACTGATTCACAGAACTGAGGGACAGCCAGCGTACCAAAGATCTCCAGGAAGCTCAGGGAACCGCGGCAGTGATTCTGAAAGTTGAGCATCCTCCAGTTCTAGGCAGCGATGGCTGTCACACGTGGCACGAAGAGAGCATCGTTTACAGCACTCTGCTGGGCGGCGTCCAGCTGGAGAAGTCAAAGCCTCAGGGGCTCCCCGAAGGTAAGGAGATGCAAATAGCTGTGGGGTGCTGCTGCAGAGCTGCTAGCCTTCCCTCTGGAACAAACCAGGGGAAAATCAAAAGAACAGAAACAAAGCCCGAGATCAATGGCCTGAAGTCTGTGTGTGTTCAGGCAAATGCTGACACTGAGCTCAGATTTGAAAACTGACTGCAGGATTCCTTGGGCAGGACAGGCATTAAAGAAGCCCACAGTTGCTGACTAGAATGCTGCAGCTGCATCCTTTGATCCTGATGGTTTTGTTGATGTGTTTCTTGCAGACACCATTTTCCTTCGCTTCGCTCTCTCCTATGAGGAGATGTTCTACGCCAGGCAGTGCCACTTCTTCCTGACCGATGTCATCCTGGACTCCATCAGGCAGAAGGACCCCAGGGAAATCACAGCCAAAGTCATGACCCTCGTGGACAGGCTGTGGGTAGGTCTGAGTGCTCAGAGAGCAGCGCTGTGCCTTCCTGACCTCCCCAGGCTCCACTGGGTGCCAGGGCTTAGAAACTTCAAGGAGAGACGGAGCTCTTCCTCATTTGCCCACTGTTATGATAATGTGTTCTATTTCAGACCCAGCAGATCGCACCCAAGGCATTCGTTGATGACCTACTGAGCACAGAATACTTCAAAGGGGACGGAAACGTTCGTGAGCAGCTTCTGAAGTGGGTGGAAGTAAGTAGCACTCGCCACCAGGTGATGCTGCGGGGCTTCTCAATACTATCGGCTTGATTTACTCTCCCCAGCCGTTCGCTAGCGAATTAAATACTGCGAGGGCTTTACAGCGCAGATCGGCTCCCGTCACATCGAGCCTTCCTAACAGCTAAAGAGCGTGCTGCTCGTTCATGAGGCTGCCCGCAAAAGGCGGCGGACGGCTCCCGGGGTGGGTGAGCAACGTGGGCAAAGGTGGTTCTGCAGTCTGACACCAGCCCTACCTGTGCTCTTCCAGTTCACGCTGCCCTCGGCACGGAAATACAGCCGCTGCCTCCAGCTGCTGCTACACAGAGGCTTTGCTCGCTCCGTCTCCTCCTTTCCCTTGGGAATGTAAGTTTACAGAACGTTAATAAAAATCCCTGAAACGAGAGGGTGCACATCTCATCTGAGCTTTAATTCCCCCCCCCCCATTCACCACCCCGCTAAGAAAACAGCGTTTCAGTCTCCCTCAGCCCCTGCAAAGGGCAGCTGGGTGCCCAAGGGGCAGCTGTGCTCCCCCAGCAGGGCTGCTGCCTCTCAGGCTGAAATCACCATAGCACACACCAGCAAGATTCGTACAAAGTAAATAACATTTATTAGACAAATCCAACCCTGAAAAAAAACAGCATCAGGTAAACATTAAGGTTTTTTTGTTTGTGGGCTGTTTTTGGTTTTGTTTTTTTTTTTTTCCAGCACTGCAGAAATCTTTGAAACTGAGACATTCAGGAAGTTTGTTTTTCTTTTTGCATTGGTAAACTCTTTCCCTCTGGTGACACGAGCTACTGCTGCCTTGACAGCCCCAAACCTTGCATTAACTTAGCAAAGATTTTAAAATAGTAACTTCTCAATGCGTCCCAGTGCAACCGTTCCCCACACGATTTCATGTACAAAGGTGTCAACTGTGTTCTAGCTGCTGTCTACAAAAAAGGCTTTTTAAAAAACAAAACACATTCACCTTATTAAAAATAAACAAGTGTTTTACGTACAGTACAGGAATTTCCAGAGTCAGAGGAACAAGTTTCGGATAACGCGTGGCCCGAGTCTGCCTGCTCTCAGCCCCTGCAGCCGCCCAGCAGCAGCCTGAGGTCGCTGCTGCCCACTGCAAACTGGCCCAGCAGCAGCACAGAGGGGAGGGGGGCACAGCTCAGCCCCCAGCACGCAGCCCCCCTCCCCTGCCCCACCTCACCTGGGGGAAGGCACTCCTAGGAGGCACGGCGAGCCGGCGGGTTAGTGCAGGAGCAGGGGGTTAAGACAGAGCAGCTCAGCACCGAGGCACTGGAAGAACGGTCTGAAGAAAACAATTCACCGTAACAATGAAACTTGCTTTTATTAAAACAGGAGTGTTAAGCCGAGAAAATAAATTATTGCTATGATAGACATATTTAGAACATAAGGAAGGACATTAAGCTCGAGCTCCAGGTCAATATAACCCTGAAACGGAAAGTTACTCTACTTTTCTTAAATACCTTGGTTTCTCGCCCTTCCAAAAACTTTATAAAATGTGCAGCTTACAGAACAAATAGTAACAGGGTCACTTGTAACAAAAAATCTGTACAGCACATAGCTTTAAAAATAATACATTTTTTTCCAAACAGCTATGTTACTTATTACTTATAAATATAGGGCTAACAAGTTTCAAATGCCCGAGGTCCCATCCAACACCAGAGCTATAAGCGTAGCTGACAGAAACCTTCCTGGGCTTCCCCCTGCCACAGGTCAGCTTTTGTGCTGTCTGACAGAGCCCGCTTAAGTGTAAAAACATCTTCACGGGTGAAGACTGTCTCCTTCTGCTGGTCAGAGGCCTGCGGTCTTCAGTGAGTTTGAAATGGCAATCAAACCTGGAACACAGCACCGTGCAATGGTTAGACTGGCTGCACTCCCGTGAGGCGGCAGGATCCTGCAGCTCCCCAGCCCAGCCAGCTGTGAGCTCACAAAATGCTTTAAAGCCACGGTTTGTCAGAGCTGCGTTTCAGTGCAGAAGGAGCGTTTGGTGGAGGAGCCTCTGTGGAGGCTCTGCTCCCCAGGCTCAGAGCTGCCCTCGTGCCTCAGGACTCACTCAAGGCTGTGTGCTGCTGTCACTGCAGCGGGCCAGCAAACCCCACTGCAGCTGTGACTGCTTCAGAAGGCCCTGTCTGCCAGTTGCCCCAAAAGGGGGTGGGGTCCCCAGCTTTAACCTCGGCAGCTGGCGCTGTGTAGGGCAGTACAACGCCCCAACCTGCAGAACGCTCCACCATCCGTCACCCTGTGCCTTGCCCATTCAAGCCCTGATCCTGGGGAACATCTGGTGGTTCCCTCAGGACTTTCTGCCCACAACCCAGCAGCATCCTGTGATTGGTGCCGCCTGCGGTTTCCTCGGGAGGTTCAAAGGAAACTGGGATAAATCCAGCTTGGGGAGAACACCATGGACTCCCCCTCAAGGCAGTTCAGTGGGACAAAAGGAAGAGCAGGATTTTAGCAAACAGCCACAAGAAACAGGTTAGTGGTTAGATAGCTGGACAGCACTGAGAGCTCAGTTTTTGAGCACTGACGCACGAATGAGGTAGTGCTCAACCTCTGCTACCTGAATGTGGTTCTGCTGGTTTTGTTTCTGCTCCTTCAAACCAGAGAGGCATCAGACCTGTTATTTAAGGTGATGGCTCTGGCTGTGGGAGTTGGTCAGCTCTAACCAGATCAATGAGAGCCTCAGAGACTGGTCAGGAATGTGTGTGGAAAGCTTCTCAGGGGAATTAGAGGGTGAGGCCTCCTGTCTCAGAGCTCCTGCCAAATCTGACCAGCACTTGGAGCAGCTGGAAAATCCCCTTTAGGGGCTACTTACAACAACTCCACTTCCTTAGGCCGTATACGTGTGCAGAGGGGATCACACTATTGTCGAGGGACTTACGGTAGCCTGGCCTGCTTTCTGCAGAGGAGAGAAGCCAGCATTAGTACGGAGTTAGAGGACAACAGCGTCAGGACACAAGCTAGTGGGAATGGAGGTGGCTGAGAACCCTCAGGAACTAAGAGGAGAAGCAGTTACATCACAGAGCAACAGGCTGCCATTCTTCCCCACCATCTCCATCTCATCGCTCCCCACAGAAGGCCCACACCTCCCAGGGAAGGAGCTCAGCAGCATCCGCGGCACAGCTCCGTCCATTCAACCCCAGGACGTGCAGCATCCCCTCCCGACGCAGCCTCCAGCACTGCAGATCCTTTCCAGTGCACCTCCTCTGGGATCTCGGTCACCGAAGGTGAGGCTCTCACAACACGGGGGCTCTCGCCTGCCCCAGAAGAGGAGAGTCTCTGCAGGAGGAAGCGTCACTTCCCCACAGCGACTCCCAGCCCAAAAGCAGCATCTTCAGTCCCCACGTGAGAGGCAGTGCCTTGAACCGGGGAGGCAGCGGCGGGAACGGGCAGAGCGAAGAGAGAGCTTTGGCTGCTTGCACTTACTGCAGAAATGTACTGGCTGTTTGTGAACCGAGCTTTGCCCTCCATCGCAGAGCTGTGTTGTGAGCCCAGGGGCACGTAGGGGGGCGAACCCACGTCTTCACAGAAGCTTTCTTGAGGGATGCTGGAGACACAGCCGCTGTCGGAGCCGCTGGAGCCGCTGCCTGACATGCAGTGCGAGGACTCGGAGCTCTCTGTGGCTGGGGAAGAACACGAAAGTCATTCTGAGGACCGTGAATTTGGCCTACACCATGTGCGCCACATGCGCTCAGCAACAAACCCTCCCGCAGAGGTCACACGAGCCCACAGGTAAGTCTCACAGCTATCTGGGCCACTTTAAAGCCACAGGAAACAAAGCATTCTAAGGAACTGTAACAAACAATGCCAGAGATTGAACAGGAGACAGCTTAGCTCGGGGCCAGCACACAGGGCAGGCTCTGCAGTGACTCCAGTGAGCCTGCTGTGACCATGCAGCGGGGACGAGCACACGGCACAAGGACACCAAGGGTGGACCCCTGGTGTGCAGCAGCATGGGAGGCCCATACGTACTCAGTGACGGCTGGCTGCTCGTCTCGTGCTCCAGCTCATCTTCCTCAATGCAGGGGCTGACATCAAAGGGGCGCCGGGGGGCCAGGACACCGGGCAGCAGCGCCTGGTCCAGGTACATGTGCAGGTTGAGGGGCCCCAGCAGCGAGGAGGAGGACGGGCCATACGCAGCAGGGGTGCTGCCAGCAGAGAGCTGCGCCTGCGTCCTCTTGTAGGGGTTGGAATGGTCGAAGAGAGACACTGCGATCGATGCTCTGGTCCTGGCAGCTGCCACAAAACACAACGAAAAAGCCGTGAGTGCCAGCCTGCTGGGCTCATCTGGAGCAGGAAAAAGGTGAGGCTGGCACCTACCTCTGCCTTTCATGATGTAGTCAATAGCACGGTCATTGATAGCAGCCTCACTGGGTTTGATATCCAGGAATGGCTTGTTGCCCACACCCATGGAGACCATCTCCTGCATGCGGATTTCTGCAGGGGAAGAGCAAAGTGTTCAAAAGCAACCCACAGCTGCCTGTCAGGCTGCCCCAGCCCTCTCTGCAGGCATCCAGCTGCCCCAGGAGCAGGCTGCTCCTGAGACACTCCCATTCCATCTGTTCTCCCACCATTCCCCAGTCCTGAGGAGTCTCCACAAACAAGCAGTCATGCTTTGCTCTGGTCCCAGGGTCCAGTGCCATGCCAGCTGTGAGTGTCCTGCCAAGCAGGAAGCTTGAGGTGGAGGGGAGGGAGTCAGCCAGCCTGAGCCAGGCAGCTGCCGCTCCGATAGCAAGGCTGTCGGATAGCAAGGGGAGAACAGTGAGCTTTTCACAAGCGGTGCCACTCTCACGGGACAGGAAACCCATACTGACATCTCCCATTTCTCTCAGAGCACACAGCCACACAGAGTGCGGACTGCCGTCGGGGTCTCTGAGGACAAAGGGCAGGGAAGGGACAGCACTCAGCCAACCCCAGCACATGCTCCTGAGGCTGCATGCAGGGACACGGCTGCTTGCTGCACAAAGCTGTCTGGTAATAGGCTCCAAACCTACTCAGAACAGCACGAGCTGAACGGGGCTCCCGCACCTTTTGCGGCACAGACGCCCTGGGAAGGAATCACACCTTTATTGCGGGCTGCCTGCTGCCACAGGATCTTGGCAATGTCACTGGTCCAGGCCTGCTTGGTCTCAGCTGAGCTGGCCTGGAGGATGTAAGTGTCGCTGGATTTCCGCCTTCGGAACCAGATCTCAAAACGCAGCCCACTGTCCCCAGAGTTTTCCGTCAGACCGATGTCTGCAGTCTGCCAGAAAGAAGGAAGAGCAAAGCATCAGCTGGGGCCGCACCAGGAAAAGGAAAGGTGAACTCAGTGGCAGGCAGGGCAGGGGAGAAAGATGACCCGATGTAAAGGGGGACACAAAACCTTCAGGGAGAAGTCCAGAGTCACCTCTTGCACAAGAGCAATCTGCACACCTGCCCTTACCTTGAAGGAGCGCTTGTAGATATACACATCAAAGCCACCCTCGATCCTCTTGGGCTTGCTGAACAGGATCAGGTCCTCAAAGAGGAAGACGTGGCGCTGGCACTTCCTGCGGCCCAGCCAGATGGCAAACTCGTCCTGCCGCACCAGCTGCCCCTGCTCCTTCAGGTTCACCTGGCACAGGGAACAGCCTGGTAAGGACCCAGAACTTCTTCCAGCAGCACAGAGCCCACGGCTGGGCAGACCTGGACACAGAGCACAGGTCCCACACGCGGCCCGCAGGGGAAGAAGTGGCCACTGCCTGTTTTCTTGAAGAAAGTAAGAGGACCACGTCCCCTTGGGCTGTATGGCAATGCCAGCAGCCACAACTGGCTCAGAGCTAAGGTGAGAGCTGCAGCTCCTCCCCCTAAGCACAAGCCGCTGACAACCTTCTCCTGTCACCCCACACACATCTGTTACAAACCTCTGGGCTGGCAGCTGGAGGCACCAGCCTGGCCTTCTCGTGGAGGATGAAGTGAACCGACAAGGAAAGGACGCCCACCGAGTTGCCACCCAGGCACACCCAAGCCAGAAGGCAAGCACCTCAGTTCTGCCTACTCCAAATCCATCTTCCTCCACCCTGAGCCTGCAGCAGATCACGAGACTGCCAAACCTCACTGCATCCTGCCCTGTGCTTCAGGAGTCAGCACCCTGACCACTACAGGGATGTGCCACACAACCCAGAGGCCCTAAGCCCATGGAGGAAAATGTAGCTTGGCCCCCAGGCAGGAGAGGACAATGAAACGTACATCGCAGTCACGGATGGCATCCATGGCCAGCAAGTCATTCCCATGCCGCAGCTGGAACTTCACCATCTCCTCTGCTGCCCGGAGGTAGCCCAGCTCCTGCTCCTGTGCCTCGCTGCACTCCTTGATCAGGTCCTTCAGGAGCAGGGCATATTTGCTCATGCGCTGGATGGGTTTCAGCAGGTAGGAGGCCAGGTCCATCTTATCCCCCAGCTGCACCTGCTTGAACTGAGAACACAGCAGTGACAGCAACAGCTCAGCAAGGGCAGCCCCAAGGGCCCACGCAGGCACCAACACACCCCCAGCTGCCCAGGGCCCCAGCTTCCCAACAAAGCTACTCTGCTCACTCTACAGGGAAATGCAGGGGAAAGGGCTCGATGCTGCCATGTGCTGGGCACCTTCCCAAAGCACTCGCCGCACGCTCCTGGCCCCACGTACACTTGTGCAGAGAGCCGTGCCAGAAGGCAGAGGCTGCTGAGCAAAACAGGGCAGTGACTCAAACGCCATGAGAAACCATGAAGGTGAGCAGTAGCATTTACCTTGAAGAAGGTGTTCCCATGGCTGGCCAGCAGCGAGTCTGACTTTGGCTTGTTCTTGCTGTATAAGGCGTACATCCCAAACTGGTCTTTCTGCAAAAGAAATCTGTGTGTGAGGCCTGGGCAGGCCCAGGACCTGCAACAGCCATGCCCTGGGTTGGTTACTGCAGCACTTCTGCCTCTCCCAGGCTGCGCCAGAGCCTCCTGTCCATCAGGACAGACTTTAAGGTCAGCAAGAGCTGGACTGTTCTCACTGGAGGAACGTTCTCACCTTCCTACTCCTGCAGTAGCTAGGACTTTTTCCATCCATTTTCCTGTTGCCCCTTGCTCACTACGTACCCCAATAAACATCTGGATACCATTCCAGAAAGAGCCACAGCCCATCAAGGCACAGCTGAGCAGCCAGGCTAATAGGTGCACAGAAACCAAGTGTGGAGGAGCTCGACCCCAGGAGGAGGTGTGACGCCTTACGTGCCGCAGGAAGCAGTGGCTGACGCGCAGCGGGTGGTTGCAGCAGCTCTCGAGCTCTCGCAGGAAGTACTGACTGTGGAAGTCATAGAGCTTCTCCAGGTTCCCAAAAATGACGCTGCGCTTCCCCCGCAGGTCCTGGGGCAGATCCAGGCGCTCCATCTCAGGGAAGTAGCTTTCAATGATGTAGCACAGCGACCTGACGTACTCCCGCTCCGTGGTCACCATCTCATCGATGATGTGCCGCAGCTTGCTGCAGGAGGGAACAGCTGGCCTGAAGAGACCCTGGAGCACAGGGCTGCCCCTAGAGCCCTCCCCATGGCACGAGGTGGGGATGATCCCTTGGTACCACCTCAACCCAGATCCATAGCCTCCTGCGAGAGCTGCCCCTCCCTCAAAAAGCTGACAGATAGCCCAAGGAACGCCACAGCTTTTCTGATCAGGAAGGGAAGCTCCGAGCTGGCTGCTCCTACACCATCCTCAGCAGGGTCCAGTCCTGCTCCTGGACACAACAGGGGCTGCTCCATAAATCACTGTGCTTCAAAAAAAAAAAAAAAAAAAAAAGACAGCAGAAATGCCAGCAACTTTTAAAAAGAGTCAGCCTGGTGAATGTGAGAAGCAGTGTTAACAGTGGGGAATGGATACTATGGATGCAGATGCTGCTGAGCTGGAAGAAGAAGGGCTGCCCAAACAAGGAGGCTGCAGCCTAGAGCAGTAGGACCAGAAGGAGTGACCTAGCTGGAGGTTCTATAAGTGCTCCAGCTGGGAAGGAGGGAGCTGCTCTGACTCTCCTCCAAGCCAGGAGCTTGCTGGCTACCACTGGAGCACGTATGCACTCTGCTTAGCAAGAGGGAGAGAGCCTCAGCCTCTCTAAAGTGGGTGCCCCATTCCTGCATCAATCCCAGCCTGGCAATCCAGCCATCCTTCCCCAGGGCTTGTCCCAGTAACCATCATGGGGAAATGGCATCAGAATACAGCACAGGTCACTCTGTGCTCCTCTGAAGGGATTGGATTGCTCCTCAATACTGGAGGTTTCCACTGTGAGGCAGTGCAGCACCAGACAGCCACCTGCACCACGGATCGGTTTTCCCTGATCTCAGCTTTCCCCAGAGCTCCTCAGGCTGTTGAGAAGTCTAAACCTCCGTGTGCTGCTGCTTCCTTGAGAAGCACAGGGTCAGCCTTCTGCCTCTGGTGCTTATTCCCTGCTGTGAGCCTTACAGACATGTGCTGGGCTCCAGCCAGAGAAAGAAGCAGAGCTTCTGCAGAGCAGAAGCAGCAGAGGAGCTCTGTGTTCCCTGCATCCAGCAGGTTATCACCTCTCACACCAGCAGCAAACTGGGTCCTGCAGAGCTGCACCCACCTGCTGATCTCCCCCTGCTTTTCTACTCAGGGAGGAAGAGGAAGGGAAGGAGGACGGGAGCCCAGCAGCTCCCATTGCTGGAGGGAGACCTTTCAAACCACTCCAGCCTGGATTCAGCCCCTTGATGGAGGCACACAGAACCTTCCTGACTGCCCTACCAGGATGTCCTCATCCGTTCCAAATTCCCTGAGATCTGCAAGTGACTTCTTTATTTATTTATTTACTTTTTTTCCTTTCTTCTATGAGGGCAGTTCAAAGACCTGTCTGGTGACTCCCTTTCAAGAACATCTCAGATCCCTGGGCTCTCCTTACCCTGCACACATTGCAGTACTAACAAAAAAAAAAGAAAAGTTCCTCAAAGACAGAGAAGGGAAAGAGCAGAACAAAAGCCAGCTGTCGGTCACTGCAACAGAGATTTCAACCTTAAAGGGCAACTACAAACACCACCATACGACTGAAGTAGCCGCCACAGAGTGCTTGAAGTGCCTCCCTATCAGTCCAGGTACAGCCCCAAGGGAGTGTGAGGGCATGACACGCTGCTTCTGCTCTGCTGCAGCACCCGTGGCACAGACTTCGTATGACCCTGAGTGCCACACGTCTGTGGCCCCTCATCACCTGATATCAGCAGGGCTCTTTTCCTGCTTTTAGAGGAACAGCGCTACAGAAGCCGCAAAGGGAGAACAACCGCCCACCTTTCCCTTTTCCCCTACAGTCACTCACCTGCCCCAGCTCCTGGCCTCTGCAGAGCCACAGCCCCGCTGTCCCTCCAGCTGCCGCAGTGCAAATGTCCTGTCCACCAGCTCCGTGCTGCTCACCTCCAGCCCCTTGATGAAGACACCGGTGTTGCCGTACCTGGCCGGCTCGCTCAGCGTCCTCTGGCAGCCCGACCACAGGCTCTCACCGCAGGGCAGGTCAAAGCTTTGGGCCTTACGCAGCATCCTCTTGGGAGGCAGCTTCCCAGAAGTGGGAGTGGAGGCACAGGATGGCTTCATCTCCAGCGTTTCTAAGATGCTCTCCAGGTTTGTCTTCTCCTCGGACAGTTTTGGTGACTTGCAGGCCCCGCTTCCAAAAGAAACTCTGCCAACGTGAGGCCCAGCCACGAGAGCAGCTTGGGAGGCAAATTCTTCCCCAGCACCGAAATCACCAGGGCAGCTCAGGGAGGCCGAGGGAGCTTTCTCTTTAGCCCAGCCCGAGGAGCGACTGGGCCGGCCGTGGGACGTGCCAGGAGTTCTGTCCCACTGCGGACCGGGGGCAGCCCCCTCCGAATGCCTGCGGTGAGACACGCCGCCAGCCTCGCTGCCCACCTGCGGCTGCTCTAACAGCAGTGCCCTCCTGGTTCTCAAAGCAGCTTCCAGCTTCTTTTCAAAAACCAGCTTGGTCTCCTGGCATTTGGACCACGCGAATTTCCACTGCTTGAGTCCCTTGTCGCTCTTCAGCTCGCAGGCCAGCTCCTTCATCTCCTGGAAGCGAGCATCGCTGATGTCGGGGTGCTGCTCCTTGTAGCTCTCCAGGCACTTGATGACCCCGGCGCAGTGCTCGGCGGAGCTGCACTCCTCCATGCTGATGCAGGCGAGGTGCCGCATCCCTTCCAAGGCCCACTCGTACGCCTGTGGAACAAAAGGCAGCAACCAGTCAGAGGCACTCGGGGAAGAATAACCCCAACTCGGTGCCCAAAGGGTCAGACGAGAGAAAGGATCAGTGTGTGGCCAACGCAGTTCCTCAAGTGTGAGTGAAGGGGGGGGCTGCTATTGTCAATGGGGCCTAACAATTCAGCAGAACAAACAGCTCCTTATGTGGAGGGTTTCAGCTGTGCTGGCTGCTCGGCCACAGCCACTCTGCCACACCAGCACCCACACTGCTGGGTACGTGTGCCTTCCCTGGAGGGATCCCAGGGAAGCTGCTGGCAGGAATTTGCACACCTAAGTGTGGCCCTGCAGGTCATTTCTATTGCTACAGGAATGCTGGGAGCAGTTTCACAAGGCTCAGCTCGAGTGGAGCAGACACAGGCTTTGCAGGTACAGCTCTGCCCCATCAGTCGAACAGGAGAAGTGGGATGAAATGCCACCACACTACCACCTTAGTTACACAAGTAAAGAAGAGTGCCTGTCTGCCATGGCCCCACACACATTATGGTCAGCCCCTGGAATGAAGGCAGCAGCCTCAGACCCCCTGACAGTCAGCACTGCTGAACACAGGAACTTGCCTTGCTCCGAGGACAGGCACTTTAAAGCTGCAGCTGCATGCTGTGCCTGCAGCCAGCCCCATTACTCATACAGAGCAAGGAACTGCTTCAGAAGCCAGCAGCTGCAAAGGGAAAACGCCTCTCAAGCAGCCCCACACAGCAGCAGCCCCTCGTCCCCCATCATCAGCGCAGGCCTCAGACCTGCTGCTCATTCAGTTCAGGCACTGTGCTGCTGGGGTCAGAGGGCCTTGCAGTGGGCAGATGAGATGCCAGACCCCAGTGGGTCTGATCTATACAAGATCTGGAGGCTTCTGTATTCCCTGGAAGACAGCCTGGCTTTTACTGCCACCAGGAGGGCAGACATCCCATGCAGGGCTTCCCCTAGACTGGGGACATTCATTCTCAAATAGGAGAGAGGAGCAGTTTAGAGGCTGCTTTTATTTCTCATCTACAGATCAGCCCACAACCCTCGGCAAGGAGGAACCAGGGCTGCAACCCACACAGAGATACAGCCCTACCAGCCCTCATCTTCATACGCTGTCTGTCTGCTCCTGGCAAGGACTGTAAGGCAGCACAGAACTCAATCTCACAGCATTTCTACCCTCCCCAGTGCCTGTCACAGGCTAGTGAATAGCTCAGCTTTGTTCCCTGCACAATGGCAGTGGCCCTCCACGCCCCACAGCTTGCCTGCTAACATGCTAAGTGGCCACCAAGGCTTTTTCCAGCCACGTCATCCGCTCCAACTGTTCCATTCAGCACATGAAACAGCAGCCCTGTCCATGGGCAGAGTGTGCCCCAGCACGCAGGAGGAAGAATCACCGCACAGGTGAGAGCGTTGCTGACATCTCTGTCCCAGGACATTACAAGCCACGTAGCTGACCCAGCCAAACCATGATGGGCACTGAAGACACGGAGCACAGGGAGAGCAAGCAGGGCCATGGCTTTTCCACACAGCTCTAAGTGCAGCGGGGCTCAATGCTCCCACTGAGGTGTGGAACCAGGCAGGAAGAAGCCCATACCTCGGCTTTCAATCTTCACCTCATAGACAAGTCGTCACTGCAGCTCTCAGTTAGAGGGTGAAGAGAAGCGTGCCTCCTGCCTGCAGAGGGCTGGCCATGCAGCACAGCACAAGGAGCAGCAGCAGGCTGTCCTGCTGGTCGTGGAGGGAGGCTGGGCTCCTGAGGACCTGCTGGGCCATGGAACAGCCAAAGGCACCGCTGACTGCTCTTGTCCCTGCCTGGTTCACCACGGCAAGGCTGGCAGCACATCGAGGGCAGAAGCTCCCCATGTCTGCCTCTGCTGGCACTGCACAAGTGCCATCTGCACACAGAGGCCAAGGTCCAGCAGTCCCAGATCCCACCTGAGCCAATGTCTGCTATCATTGGTTCCAGACTGAACCTAACACAAAGCCACCACGTTCCTCCCAGTCTCAGGTTCCCAGATACCAACAGATCCCCTCATGCGCAATGTAAGCAGGGACTCGAGGCTGCAGACTGCCCTGTGTGCTGGCAGTTCAGACCAACCCCAGTTAAGAAGCTGTTTTACAGTGAATAAAAGCAAAAGTATCCAGACTGAAACCTTCCTGAAAGAGCTATCAGTCTGCAGACAGCAACAAGCCTGCTGCTCTGTGAACCTGGAGAAGGTTCTTGGTTCCACTCACACTTTGCTCAGCCTCCCCTCCTCAGCACTGACAGTGAAAGAGCAAGGCTGCACAACCTGCAGAGGGCAGGGTGGTTAATTAGGAAAATACTCCTTCCTACCTGCCCAGTGGGATGAAGTGGCTCCATGTCTCACTGTGCATCACCACCTCCTGCAGCCGACTGATGCAAGGCCACCTCTGCAGCCCACGGCTGGGCTCGGCTATTCACAAGCAATGCTGCTAGCCTAAATACCAGATTGAGGAGCCCTGGAAACCACAGAGCAGGCGGGGGGGAAGGGTCTGTGCTTCACATGAGAACTACTGAAGTGTGAGGATGACAGCCTGCCTGGGAGCAGGCCAGGTCCCTTTTCTTTCACAGTGCAGAAACGGAGAGAAAACAGGCCCACTAGCCCCAGATGCAAGCAAGATGCAAAGGAAGTTGCCACCCAACATAGGAGAGCTGTGGAGAAAACAGGGCAGTCTCTTCTGGGTGTTGCAAGGCTTTTCCCATGTCTCAACACTAGGGCCCCCGCTCACTTCTAGCAGGATTTGGGGCTGCATAAGCCAGCAGCTGCCCTTAGAGCTATAAGAAAGCACGCAATTTCAGATCGCAGCCTTTCAGCAAAGCCACCAGTCACAAGCACGCTCTCTGTGCAGAGGTTTGCTGTTACCCTGTCCCCCACCCTGTTGCATTTGTCTATCCCACACTGCACGCGAAGTCTTGCCTGGGATTCATTAGCAGCAGAAAGCAGACTAACCAGAACAACGTCCTGCAGGGCTGCAGCTCAGCTTTAAGCACCCTCCTGAAATACAAAGCTAAATGACTCCTGAGTTGCTGTGTCCTCGATGTCTTCCCCCTCTCCCCCCCACACAGGAGAGACCACTAACATCACTAGTTTGCCTACACTAGCAAAGAAGAACACTTTCAGTCCAGTATTTGCATTGCTGCCTGTTCCCAAGTGCTTAGTGCTGTACAAACACCACAGGGGGACAAAGGGTGACAGGCAGGCACAGACTAAATCCCCTGGGTGTAAGAATAAGAGGAGAACAGGCAGATGCCCACAGCTGGGCAGGGAAGGACAAGGCATGGGAAAGTGGCAGCAGTCAGCAGGGAATACAACAGACCACACGGGTATCAGAGAGGGATGGATCCACAGACAGCCTCAACTGCAGAACAAGGACAGGGGAAACTCATTAGGGCAACATGCTTAGAAGCTGCAGCAGCACTCTGGGAGAACGTGAACAGAGCTCAAAACTCCCCTCCTTTGCCCTTGGGCAGCTAAGCCTTGACAAGACCAGGAGAGGCTAAATTACAGGAGAAGATAATTGGATGAAATGGGATTGTGCACAATTTCTCCTCTCTTGACAGCAACACGACGACCTGAAGGGCACTTGTGGCTGGTTGCTCTGCAGTTGGCAAGTGCTTGTGCTTCTTTTTATTGCTGCAACTGCCGAGCAACACCTAGCATGGCTCCAATAGGAGCAAGCTGACTCAACTAATGAATCACAACAAGCCACAATAACCCTCACTTCGCTGCGACTCAGAGCTTCCACATTCATATATCGACATGCACTAAATGACTCCCTAGGAAGCTGGGCAGTGAACATCTGAGATCTGCCCTCTCTGCAGCTGCAGAGAACCTCCCAGCAGCACACAAGGTGCAGTTTCCCCCCACTCTCCCCTTTTTGCTCCGTGCTTTCGAGATTCTGCACTGCTTATTTTTATCTCACCAGCAGGGTTGTCTCAACATCTAAAAACCTCCTGAGCCCAGAGGACTGGGATTGTGCTCCCAGCAAAATCAGAAACTTGAACATTCGTGCTTGCTACAAACCAGCCTCTGTGTTTGAAGCACTGCCCATCTTCTCATGAGCCCTCACCGCAAAGCTTTTGTCAGTAAAACTCTGCTTACCATCCCTTCTTACTAAAGAACAGATGCTGCCTCACCGCCTTCGTATCATCCACACTCCTTCCTGATGTCTCACCAGTTACTCAGTGTGTGCCAGCCCAGCCTCACCCTTGGACACTGCCAACAGCACAGCTGCACTGAGGGGCACGCAGCAAAATACACAGCAGTGCTGTGCTGAGGGAGCACAGACAACTTGTGAAGCATAACTGCATGCTGAGATCTGCTGTCACCAACAGCTGGGACCCAGGGACAGGTCCTCCACCTGGCCACACCGGGCACTGCAGCCATGGAAACACTTCCAGGCTGAGCAGAATCAAGTTGCACATGTTGAATTTCTACTGGTGGCTGAAAAAAAAGAGGCATGAAGGAATAAGTGTGTGTTTGTGAATGTGCAGCCACTGCCTGGAGAAGAAGGAGGAGGAAAAGGGCAGAGATTTCATGTTTGTTTTTAGCGAAGGGTAGCAATCTTTTTGGTGAGAGCTGCAGGCCTCATGATGCCAGCAAATTCAAGACCAAACCACTGCAAAACTGGTGACTCACTGAAGCCTTGCACAGCGGCAGCAAATCATTCTCCACTCTGAGACTGATGTCACCTCAAGAGGCTTTTGCATGTGTTGCTCTACGCTTCTCTCAACAGCATCATCATCACACTGTGCCAATGCCCCCTGTAATAGCCTTATGCTGGCTCCTGGTTAATGATACCCTCCACACTCAGCTGGGGACTGTGAAACATCCAGCATATCCTCGGGCCTGCTTGGGAAGCATTGGTGCTTTCACTGTACTCTTCAATTCCCATCCTTTCCCCTGTGACACATTCAGTCAAACTGCTTCGTTCTAAACGACGTGCTGCCTTTTGGTTGGCTGAAGGGAAGGGCAGTCTGCCCAAACTGCTTTTTTCCAGCCCAAAAAACAATCCGTGGGGACCAGAGGAGTGAGCACACCGACCTGCCCATCGCTGTCCCATGGCACAGCTCCTTCCTCTGCAGCTGAGCTAGGAGAAAGGCTCTGCTTCAGATGTGGGGCTGAAACCAAACCCAGCACCAGCACATCTGTCAGGCCTCCCTTCCTCAGCCCCTGGTTTAAGGAACACACTGAGATGCACTGAAAGGCTCTGAGCCCCCCTAGAGCAACCAAAGGAGCCCGGGCAGAGACAGCGGCTCTGGGGAGAACCCTGTCCATATGGCAGGGCTTTGATATGCAGATCGGAGCCATTGTGAGCCACAGCTCCATCTGTAAGCCGAGGGCAGCTCCATGTCCAGACTGCCCAAACAGATCTATTTAACTCCCGTGACTAAAGGGAATTCCAGACTCCAGGAGGATCCAAGTATCCAGATGGATGCCAGCACACGAGCATTCACAAAGCCTGCCGTCCTGCACAGCTCCTGTCCCAAGAGCCAAGCAAAAAAAAAAAAGCATCCAAACCCGACATCCTGCTCGCAAGCCCAAGGCTGGGGGCCAGCTGAGGGAAGACCTCTGCTAGCATCACATCTTGCACCTCAAGTGCAATGCATTCCTCCTGCAGTTCAACTGGAACCCAAGCTAGGAAATCCCTACATCTGCTGATAGGAAACACTGCTTCCCTGCCAATAGGGACTGCCTACCAGGGTCCTGATCCTGGAAGAGATTTGCTTTCACTGCTGCACCAAAGGGGAACAAACCCCACACTTCTGGATAACTGTCAGATTATGCTCACAGCAGCCAAGGCCACCAAGAAACTGTTAAAGAGCACAACGATCAAAGTTCCTGCAGCACATCGAGTGCTGCTCCTGCATGCACAGTGGGGTCCAAATACGTTCCTGCATTCCTGGGATCAGAACGGCAGCTGAGAGGCAGGCAGACAACATCCCAAAAGCTGCTGGGGCCCCTCCAGCCCCCCTGCCAGCACTGAAATAGGGAGAAGAAGCAAGGACCCCAGCAGGCTGGTCACACAAGCAGAGCCTGAAGCACTGTGGCAGGTGCTGGAAAACATCTCACCCCAAGAACTCACCTTCAACCTTGAACTGTGCTTGGATGTGGCACGTAGAAAACCTCCCATTTAATCCTCTCTTACACGAGTTCCTCTGCCTTACACACCTCTGCTGAGCACCTAGAAAGGGGCACCGAATGCTGCAGCTTCCACCACTCAGCCTTCTGTAGTCACAGAGCTTGCTGGGAGCTACCAACACTGCTGTGACACCAAGTTGGCAGTGAAGACGTTGGTGGAAAAAAAGACAAAATAACCTAGATGACAGTGGATCTAGCAGCAAATTACTAGAGAATTCATAAAATGTTTTCCAAGCAGCTGATTTTGAAAGGCAATGATTTGGGAAAGCTAACACAGACCGGATTTATGTTGTCGGGGCTTCTTGTTTATGCAAGAGGTAAACTTCAAACTTCAGAAACTTTCTGATAAAGGAATACCCCTAGTTGGGACTTATTAACATTGCAGGAAGGCTTCTTCAGCAAAAAGCTGGCAGGAAGGAGAAGGGAGAGATTTCATGCATTAACCTTGCGTGAACTCGACAAGAGGATCAACTTTCCAACCTCTGGGCTCAATCCCCCACATGCTTGAGACCGCGTATGAAAATGGACACCTCTGAAATGAGAGAGCAAATCAGGCGAGGTGTCTGCCTAGGGCACCATTTTGACAGTGCAACTAAGGAAGGAGAGAGAAGAGAGAGGGAGAGATGAGCCAGCTGCTGTCAGACACCGAGGGCTTCCCCTAGAGCAGCTTCACAGCATCAGGAAGGCACAGTGTTGTGCTACTCAGACCCTCCTTCATCATCTTCAGTATTTCTAGCAGGAAGCAAACGCAAGCTGTTAATTAGAAATTTCATGCAGCCTTTCCCCAGAAAAGCCAATCTCTGTGCCGAGGCACAGGGAGAACAGCACCTGTTATTAAAGAAACTGTGCTGTAAGCTATGGTGAAGGCCCCACTCTCTCAGCAGGGCTGGG
Organism: Centrocercus urophasianus; assembly: GCF_019232065.1. Lineage (NCBI taxonomy): Eukaryota > Metazoa > Chordata > Aves > Galliformes > Phasianidae > Centrocercus > Centrocercus urophasianus. The sequence continues at coordinate 1,392,990 of NW_024885077.1, read as the reverse complement.
GACAGAGTCGTGCTCTGACCTGCACAGGTCTGCTATTAACAGACACAGGGGCACCACGACCCATGTCTGCCTGCAGTGAGTACCCACAATAATGACACATCAGGTGTCTCTTTCTACACTTTGGTGTAAAGTTACACTCTGCAGCTCCTCTCCAAGCCCATTCCCAGAGCCGGGAATCACGATGCCCTTTAAGTACAATTAACTCTGCCTGTGCCAAACAGCTTGTGATAGAACCACACACTTCAAGGTCCCCAGCAGCTACCCAGCTCCTCTCCTGCTTCCTGCACCAAAGGCTGGGCAAAAAGGTACATCAGTAACTTGCTGCTTGAAGGGGGGCTGAGTCTAAATCACGGTCTGGGATCCCACATCTGGTATGCCAGCAGAATTCAGGCAGAAGAGCAGAAGTCTCAGCAGGTAGCTGCTGTGAATTTTGGGGAGAGCTGCCAGGTATCTGCTGAACTCAGCCAATTCTCACGCTCTGATTTTAGCTTCACACAGAGTTCAGCTCTGTCCCTGGGAACACGGCAGCAGTGAGTCTCAGCAACTCCAACTCCACTGTGCTGCCCACAACCCGACAGCAGCCCAGGGGGCACCAAAACATCTGCCCTGTGTGTGCGGCCAGGTGGTTTGGGGCGTGCAGCCTGGTCCCACCAGCAACTTGTAGATGCAATTAAACTCTACCTGCTAGGAAGAACACGAAACATGCCTCTGCTGGCACACGAAAGAAGAACAGGGACAGACGCTGCTGCATTACAGAGAGCACAGCCCTGGAGTTCAGAGGGACCACGCAAAGACATACAGAGCTCTGCGCACACAAAAGACACACACAGAGCACTCTGATTCATGCTGGACACACACAAGCCTCCTTCACACTGTTTCCAAACAAATCTCAATGCAACCAACACGTCAGCCGGTCCCGCCGGACACTTGGTACTTACAGGAGCGTTTGCTGCGTCTGTCTGCGGCCGCAGTCGGGTGGGGTGAGTTTAGCTCAAAGGGAGAGTGCATGGAGATCCACAGAGCAGGGCTGGGCTGGGGGGAGGAAGGGCCCCAGCCCCTCTTTGGGCCCCATAGGCAGCAGCACTTGTTCACAGGATGGAGTGCAAGAACGCTGGCATGCCTGCAGCAGCAAGGACAATGGGGAGGGATGAGGAGGCGCTGCCATAATCAAATGCAGGCCAGCTGGCCCTCCCCCAGGAAGGGTAGGCACCTCCTTCACTTGCCAAAGGCTTTGTTTTCTAAGCCACAAAGAACAAAGTGATGCCGGGGTGAGTGAGAGGAGGAGAAGAGCGATCCACCGTGCGAGCAGAGCCGCACGTGAGCGCACGCAGTCTGTTCACAAACACCAGTGCAGATGGAGAGAGGTTGGGCCACGCTTGGCACATGCTGAGCAGGGCTCAGAAGCAGCAGGTCCTGGCTGGAGATCCCTGCTCCCTCAGGACCTGCATGGGCTGGGCTCCTTTGATGGGATCTGAGGCTCAGAGAAACGCTGCTGAAGAAAAGGCTCCAGAGCACGGTCCAAAGAAATCCCAAGAAGGGGAAATGCTATCATTTGTTAAGTAACCTCACACCAGCAATCCCGAACACCGAGCCCCTGAACGGCTTTCCTCAGAAAGCAGGCGCAAGGCAAGGTTCCAAGGCTCCCACCAAAACAGACCTCTTGCACAACGCCCTGACAAGCCAGAAAAGAGCCTCTGGGGCTGAGGCTGCTCCGGGCCCTCCTGTAATGATGTGGGCAGTTCAGCTCTAAGGGCTCTGGTACCAGCTGCGTCACAGCTGCAGGGTATGCAGGTGCTGAGCTGGTGAGATGCTGCTCTGCCCTATCCAGTTGGGTCACTGCTTTCTTCCAGCAGGGATGTTTTGCCAAAAGCATTGTATGTCTTCACTGCTGACCTCCTGCAAGACTGCCTGACATCTCAGTGCTGGCAAAGGCTGAGCTGTGGGCTCTGGCTCATCAGATGTGCCACATTAGTTAGCTGCAGAAAAGGCACACAGCTCTTGGTGGGGGGGGTGATATCCTCGAGCTGGGATCACAGGCAGAGGGCACTTTGCTCACTATAAAGTCACGAGCATGCAGAGACTGTAAGAAGCAGCTGGGAAATAACTTTGCCTAAAGAAAGCTTGAGAGTGGAAGAAGTCTGAAGGCTAACAAGGTAAGCACAGAGAAGGAGATTTGCTCTAGCTCCTGGTAATGACAGGATGCTTGTTGCAGTGCCAGTGTGAAGCCAGGATAGGCAGCGAGTGAGGGATGCTAAGGGTCACCCCTCCAGGAAGCTCAGAAGCCAACAGTGGTGCTTTTGGTACAACACACACACCCTTGCTTGCTCAGCTTCCCACTTCTCCCCCAAGGCACTGCCAGATCCCATCACAGCTGCGGAACTGAGTAAACAAGGGACAGAGGCCAAACCAGGCTCAAAGCCGCAGGAAGATGGCACGTCCCACTGTGTGCCTGCGCTGAGTCTGTGGTACTAAAACAATGCTCTGCCCGCAGTCGGAGATGGACAGCAGCTTCCTGCACCGCTCCTGCCTCAGCCCAGCCACCCACAGCCCTTTCCAGGCACCAAGAAAGGAAGCGGGGACAAATGGAAACATCCAGCCTGGCACAGGTTGTGGCTTTGGGGAGGGAATCCTGCCAGCCCATGTGTGTGAGCTCCATGTGGTCTGGCCCTGCCCAGCTTGCTCAGCTCTGATGGGCCACTGGGGCTGCCAAACAGTGAAAAAACACAGCACGGCAGCGTGAGGGGCTACATGAGGTGCTCCTGACCTCCTCCACAGCCTGTCTGGCAGCCACATTCCGCACCCTACGCACCATGCATTCACCACATGCAGACAGGAGGCCAGCAGAATGCTCCCACCCCTAGCAGACCGTGTGGTATGAGGGTACAAACACCACGGCCCCTGTGGTGGGCGCTCCGCTCCCTTGGCACACGTTGAGACATTTGGAGACATCTGAGCTTGCCAGCTCATTACCATAGCGTACATTGCTTACGCATCTCCAGGCTTTTCCCCGAATCCTGGGGTCTGGCATTGCTGCAAGCTCTTTACAAGAAGGAAATCAAGGACATTACTCTGTTTAGACTCCTGTTGTTGATCCCTTCAGATATTAGGGAAGAGAGAAGGGGCTTAGGCAGGCACTTACAAGATCACAGCAGTAAGGCCAAAGCAGCTCAGCATCAGAGGAGAGTGAAATCAGTTTAGATAACATCTTCTGCTTCTCCCCCACCTCCCAGACAGCACCACCGGCTTTGCTTTTGGAAGACAGAAAGCTGGAGATCAAGATTAAAATAATGGGTACAAAGAACTGAAACGCTGTGCAGCAGTTTCTGCACTCATCCTACAGCTGCAGGACGCATCCCCTCCACACCCCTGGTTTCAGTTGGCCACTGGTTCACAATACCCATATTTACTACACTAACTCTGTTTGTAGTTCTATTGAAGACCAAAATCCTGCTCCCTCACTACACAGGATACCTCTCCTCTGCACCAAAGCAGCAAGCAAACACGCCATGCCACTGCCAGTCAGCCTGCACTGCAGTGTGCAGCATGAAACTAAAGGGGTGCTGCTGCCACCAAGGACTGCATTCAATCATCATCCACCAAAAAGAAGCTGAATAAACAGCATGCTAAGAAAAGAAATGGGCCACCTCTGGGGGCCGTGCATCATCAGTGTGCCAGGGATGGTCCAAATAAGGCTTAGCTCTGATGGATGTTCATCCACAGCTTCAAAGTCTTGGCTGACCACCCTGGCAGCCCAGGAGCTCCCATGGGCTGTAGTACCCACACCTGAACAGAGGAGACAGCAGCCACCAGACCAGGAGCTGCAGCTCGCAGCTGTGCTCCACAGATCCCCAGCTTCAGCTGGGTTGGGTCACACAGGACCAATGTTTGATTTGCCAAAGACGTGCCAAGGTTTTGCACAGGGTGTGGCACCTCTGTGTGCCTCCGTTTGCGAGCAGTACAGCAACAGCCTTCTTCACCAGGGCTTCACTGAGAAAGAAATGACACACTGCCACAGAAAAAGGATCTCCCACCTGCACAGCAAACTGCAGAGATGAGCTAGAGCAGACCTGCTGAGCATCAGCAAACAAGCAGCCCTCACATGGCACGACAGCAAGGCTCTGCAGTGCCTTCTTCACTTTCCTCCCTCACACAGGACGCTTCTGAATGTTTTTCATGTTTAGCTGAGTTTCCACCCCCTTCTCTCAGCACTTCTGGCTGCCAAGGCAGCTCAGAGACAGCAACTAAGTGGCACCTACATCTGGTACAGCTTAACTTTCAGTGTCTATTCTTTCTGGAATTTGAGAACTTAAAACCCAATGTTTGTACAAGTGTGGAGTAAGTGGAGCACGGGCTCCCTGGTCCTCTGTGCCTGCCAGAGCTGTACTTTCAAGTGCAGATACAAAATCCTACTGTTTATTCACATGCAACTTTAGAAATTAAATCACACCAAATGCAACTGCATGCCTCCTGAACAGCACATTTGCATTCAACCAAACGGGTGAGAAGGTCACAGGCTCACTGCAGCCACCACAAGCACCCTCCCCTCCTGGCTTTGCAGATACCAAGACCCACTCAGTGTTTGTGCCCCTTGGCCACGCTCCCCTGCACCCTGTTCTGGCACTCCACAACCTTCTGCGTGTCTCCCAAAGAGAAGAACTGGACTAAATTAAGGATTGAACAGTGGGATGCTACTCAGGACATGCCAACAGGCTCAGTTTACCAGCATGTAAAGATACAGCACCAACAAAATGTGGGCAACCTACCTTGGCACGGTGGCCTAACGCAGCACTGCCGCAATTCTTCTATCCCCTGCTGCCACAAAGAGGGCCCACAGGTTACAGCTCAGACAGAAGAACTCTATTCTTTACAGACACAGATGCTTTCTTAAACACACATCAATCCTTTCTTAAACACACATCAATCCTTTCTTCCACATACATACTTGAAAAAAAAAAATCAGTGCAAATTATGATTTGTCAGCTCCCTGTTGGCGTGCACGTTAAGTTTTGTGTATTTCAGAAACCATCACACTCGGACTGAGTCTGAGCAGGTTTTTACACCCTCCTCCACGCAGCAGCTACCTTGTCTCACCTTGTCAAAGAATTCATACAGCCTGACTGTCTCGCAGACTCGATGCCTACTTTCGTCCAGTTGAGTGCAGAATTCTTCCAGTTGATCTCTGTAGGTCTGCAGCTTCGCTCTGTAAGAATGGACATCCACAGAGGTGAAGTCTTCCCAACGATCCATCTTCTTAAGTGCTTCCTGTCCCCTTCTGCAACATTCCTGAAAGCAAAAAGTGTTTGCATATGAGGACAGAGACCTGACACAGATAGCAGATCAAAGTCATTAAGCTGGGACTAATTAGAGCAGAGTTTAGGTTCAATTCAAATGAGCAGAGGTGTACTTGTTTACAGCAGAATTTTGCAGAGTCCTGACATCTGTTATGATTTACATTGGCCACATGGCAGCTTGTAAAGATCTACCCAGTAAGAACAAGAGGCCTACGAGAATCAAAAAAGATGAGGTTTCCTCTTTCCTGAGGGGTAGAGCTGGTGGTTCTGTCTGCAAGAGCAGAGCAGGGAAGCCAAGAAGTGCAAAGGAACGACACCAACACCTTGGTGATGAACCCTCTACCAACGCTGTCACAGCATCATGGCTTTGGCTGAGCATGCAAGCCTGCTGCCAACTCAGACTCAGGAGAACACGTTTTTCCAATCAGACAACACTTACACTGGCAACAAGATCAAACTCCCTGAACTGCTTCTGTGCTTGAAGCAACATCTCCAGAGAATCGTCCAGGTTGATCATCTCCTTCAGCTTTTTCCTGCCAACATTCTCAATCCAACTGCTGACCTAGGAGAAAAGGGAAAAGCTCGCTATTAGTCACTCTGTGCTACTCACCAAGGCAGGCCTTTATGTGGAAAGAACAGGGAATTGCTCTCCTAACACTGGTCATTTCATTACTGGAAAAAATGCGCATGTACACTTTTTCCCCATCCTGGCATTTCAGTGTGAGCCTCCTGCATTGAGTTTTTCCACTTCAGGTTACCAAGTAATTGCAAAGCTCCGCTATTGCTCACAAAGCCTTAGGCATAAACAGGGCATGCAGCTGCCTGGGTTCTGTTTCGGGTGACCCATGGCCTAGAGCAAGCTCTGCATCCTACAGGCTAGCCTGATATTGCTATTACTGTTACCCCTAAGTGGGATTAAATCTCCCTGCTGCCAAGCTTCCTATACCACTTCCCTTTTCTGACTGGCAGCACATAAATGATGTCAGTGCAAACACACTGATGAATTCTCACCAGCAATCTTTCAGAGATCTCTGGGACTCTCAGATATGGGTTTTCTGAAGGCAGCTCACCACTGCTGCGCAGTAACTACAGGTTCCTTGACAGAGCCCTGTCACCACCACAGTTTTAAGCCCGTAACTTCAAACACAGGTGAACAATGAACAGCTGTGTCCTAAAAGCAAAGCAGACACAGGAGGCCAAACAGGATAACACCATCATCACTGAATAAGCATTTTAAAGACGGCTGGCAAGTTTGTCTGCGATGCTTCAGAAACAGCTGCAGCCAGAAGGACAGATTAGTTCTGTTTTCCTCATCCATCTAACTCAACGTTCAAAGACGAACTCCTACTCTTTTGGATTGAGAAAGGGCCCGTGCCCATGGGGCAAAGCCATCCACACGAGGAAGAGGTGGACTGGCTTCCCAGCTCATGACATGCAGCACACAGGGGCACACAGTGCTGCTGCCTCCTGTTCGGGGGCGCACTTGAAAGCAGAGACAGGCTGGGAACTTGCTTTCGTCTCCTTTTTGTCGTTTGGATTAAGAACCTGTGCATTTAACTTTAAGGGAGACTTTACTAGGTTCTTACATCACACTTCTTGTCCTGAACGCAGAGGGCATGGCGCCCGAGTGTCTACCTCCAATGGGAAAGTCATTAAAGGATCCACCTTGGCCTGTGAAAAAGCCAGGCAGGCTACAGATTCCTCTGCAAATCCAGCTCTGTCCAGACAAGAGCCCAGAAGAACAATGGGGAAATGTGAGAAGTGGAAAAACTGACCCTAGCCCTGATTTTGAAGGATACAAGCTCCTAAGGTGAGTTATCCAACCAGCACACCGTCCTTCAAACACACGCACGTATGTGTGTACACAGTTCTTCATACACACATGGACAAGCTGTAAGAAGAGATGCATAAAACATCTCGTCGTTGATGAGTTACAGCAAAGGAGACTACGAGGCTCCATAACCTACAGGCAGAGTTCAGGCTTGGGGAGCACATCGAGACCTGCAAGACTGAAAGATCTGATAAGACCCTGAAGGACACTCAGCCTGAACTACTTTTTTTTTTTTTTTTTTTTTTTTTTTTTTTTTTTTTTTACAACTTTTCAAGGTTCTTCATCTACATGGTTTGAGGTTTCAAAGGTCTTTCTGAAAAATCAGTGCCTGTTTGCTTCAGTTATCCCCCAGCTAAAGAGCTTTAGGGAACACCACAAGAAGGAAAGCTGAGGCTGCCACAGACCTGCAGGGGCTAGCAGGATGAAGCACAGCTCTTGGGCTAAGGATGGGTATATTCACACACCTGAAGACTGTGTAGAGGGGCTGCACCCAGAGGCAAAAGGAGCGTGCCTGCATCTTATCCAACAGCAGGGACCTGGGCACTGCACAGGAGTCAACACCAGTACAGCACGGAATGGCAGCTAGCACAGAGTATGCGATGTGTGGCTCATTCAGCAGGAGGATGAAAGCAAACTCTGTGGGATCTACAGCCCTGAGAGACACATGAGTTCGTCTCCAGCTTGCTGCCATTGCTCTGCTGCTTGCCAAGGTGGAATATGAGGAATGGCTCCTCAGCAGTCATGCTGGGAGGGTACTTTAGCAAGCAGTGTGACAAGATACCTCACCTCCAGGTGGGGTCTATCAAAGAGCCACTACAGTAGTCTTCAAGTCAAGCAAAAGCTCACAGATGTTTATGGGATTTCATACACCCACACTTTGACAGCAGCCAGGAAACTTTCACCTGCCATCAGAAGACACCACGTGAACAGCAACTTGGTTCTCAGCACTCATAAAGGTCTACCCCAAACTCTTATGCAGAGCTGTTCTTCAGGAGGGTTGCAGACATTCTCTGTCTCCACAGGACAGACCAACACGTACCTGCTGCGGCACAGTCAGAGGGTGGCAGCAGGAAGTCACAAGAACGGACCAACAGACATTACTTACCTCCTTAAAACATTCTTCCACCTTCTCAAACTCCATGACCAGCTCCAGTTCCTGGATGCGTTTATTTGACGCCATCACCAGGCGGTGAACGCCCTCATCAACTCGATTATAAAGCACACCAGCAGCATCAAGCGCGTCCCTGCAAGGGGACACACGGCTGGTCAGGGGTTTTGCATGAGGCCTTTCCCCCAGCGCTTCATGCAAACGGGGCTGACAGCAGCAATACAGACATCTTCCCCGTGGGAAAAGAAGTGGCCATCTCCATATGGAGAGCAGAAGGAAAACAGCACTGCTCCCTGCCTGTGATTCACCACTCTGAGATCCCACTGCGGATGACCTGGCAGGAAGGCTCGAGGCATCTCCCCCCCCCAGGCAGCCTCCATCAAACATTTCACCATACCTGTCATGCTTTCAGAAGGATACTCAGATCTTCACCAACACGGATTCGTGCAGCAGTGGCTTTTACAAAACACCAGCTCAGCTGTTTCAGTTTCTAAAACCACCATTTAAATTTAATACACAAACACCTGATACCCTCACCCTCAAAAACTTCCACCAGCCAGACAAAAATACCAAGTGCGCAGCACCTCAGCACTGAGAGTTCTATTTTACAACCTTGTTCAAAGATGCAAGGACTGAGCTCCCAGGCAGCTGTGCAGCCCAGAAGGCAGCAGCACTGTGTGCAGGCAGGGATGGAGGGACTCGGGATTGAACACAGACCTGCATCCTGGGGAGTTCAGCCATGTCAGCACATTCCTTCCAAAGGCCTGGAGCACCTCTGTGGCACAGGTCTGGATGAATTACAGCTGGGATGCCCGAGACAGGTGGGCATTTGAGTTATCTCTTGCACCCCAAACTCCTATTTCTTCTGCTTCTACATCTCCCTTCTTTTTGTAAGTACAGACTGAAAGTGCTGCAAGCCTCTCCTGTGTGCCTCCTGCACTTATCCCAAACCAGCTTCTACATTAACAACATTTTACAGCCTCCTGGGTTGTGACAGCATGGTTGCGTTGGCTTTCTTTAAAAATCATGTTATTGAAGTTATTTGAAAGACTTGTGAAACAGACAGGCAGCTAATAAAGTTACAGAGGCTTTGCTAATGGAAATGCTAATGGAAATTAATAGATGCAATTCAGCGTTCACGTTTACTTCTGTCTCATGTTAGAAGCCTTGAACCTATGAAATGCAACCAAATGGAAGCACTTAGTCACAAGCACCCGACAGCTTTCAGATAGTACTTGTCATGAGGTGGTGCAAGAGTCTGGACAACTCTCTCTGCATAGCAGAAACCCACAGGATTTTTCCATTCAGAATTCCACCCAACACGCTATGGCCAACTCTGCAAACCTCAGGCTCTTAGACACTTCTTTTTTTTTCCCCCCCTATTCAAAATGCCATTCGTCTGAATGAATTTCTCCAAAGTGCAGCCAGAATAACAAATTGTTTCTGGACTAAGATCAGTGCTACTGCAGTGCAAAGGAGACAGGTTCTCTACAGAGCGTCTGCAAGCTTCCATGGAAAGATCCAAGCTGTAAGGCTGCTCCTGTGTTTCCCCAACCCACCCACAACAAACAATGACCATGTTGGCCTTCTGTTCCGCACCCTTTTCCTCGGGACAGACCCAGATCCAACCCAGGAGATGTGTGTTACCACTGTCCAAACTGGGCTCTTGGAAGTTTGTTTACAGAGCAGGTTCTGAAGGCAGCCGTCAGCAGCAGAGACAGCAAAGAAAACTAATGAGAAACAGTTTGGGAGAGCGATGAAGTTGTATTTGGCAACTGCTTTAATGCTGAGTTCTGGTTTCTGGATGAGGCTCCAGCAAAACACAATATTGACTGACAGATAGGCAGACACCCTTCAGTCTTACTCCTATGGGTCTGAAGTCCCTGCTGGCACGAGGAAAGCACACTCACATCCCAAATGCTCGTCCTGCTGGCACAGACCAGTGGACATCTGTGACTTCAGGCACTACAGGCTGCTAACTGCAAGTATTGTGACTGTTCTCTTGTGATGGGAAACGTTTTTCCAACCTGTCTCTGAGCTTCCAGAGAGAATGCCTTGGTGTTGATGTTCCTCCTTCAATGACGCTCATCAGCAAGCCAGACCGGTTTGCTGGGCTTTTCTGTAAGGGGATGCAAGGGGTGGGGGAGTCCAAACACCCACCCAACCCCATGATAAAGTAGTGGCCATCTTATGATACAGCAACTTGAAACAAGTTTCAGCTCTTGCACTAGCCTAGAGCACTGGTGATTACCTGACAGAGGGAAAGGGAGCTCCAGCACCACTCCTTCCCACTCCTGGTGGAAAACATAGAACCATGTTCTGCATACACCTCACTGAGGCCCAGCCTGCCCTGTGTGTGCAGAAAGCTGTAGGAAACTGCCAAGCTGAAGCTTCCAGATGAGAAGCAAGCACTGAGCCCTCTGAGCCACCAATGCAACCCACGTGCTGGCAATGTGACCACATGGCTACACAGCTGCAGGTACTCAGCCAACTTCCCTTCATGTCAGCAGATTCAACAGGACTGAAAATGGCACTGTTACCACACAAGGAACTTTTGCTTTACTGATCCACAGACGTCTCAAAGTTGCATCGAGTCAGGATCCAGGATCAGGATTGAGGGCTTTGCACCGCAATAAGGAACTTGATAGAGAATTCATCTCAGGTTAAGAGGGCCTGAAATGAACTCTTGTTCTCCTTTGTACAGTAAATGGGGCTGTTTGGTGTATGTATCGTTATCTAGAATTCTTATTCTTGTAATTTAAAATCATCTTGCTTTCTGGGAATTCTTGCAGCAGGTTACTGATAAACTTATCAGAGCACAACGCAGTGCCCCGAGCTGCCCTTTCTCTTGGTGCTGCCTATGAGCACACACAGCCATCCCACAAACACTGCCAAAGGCACCACATCCAGGCTCAGACCTAGGGAGAGCTTCAGGTTTAACCCTACGTGACCCTCCTCCCACCCAGCTGTGCTCCCCCAGCATCCCAGCACCTCCAGCCCACATTCCCAGGTCTGGCTGCTCTGTTTTCATGCACTCTGTCTTGCTTGGCAAGCGTCCATTAAAACCTCAACATGCAGTTGTTGGTCTTCCACCGCATCTCCTAGGTAACTCCATTCATACGTTGTCAGCTCCTGACAGTTCACTCTCAGCAGCCTGGCAGGCCCTGCAACCAACATCCATCTTGTGCACTCCTACACAGAGGACCACAGCCCTTCCCAGCCTGCAGCAGGTAGGCAAACCAAAGCAAACCAAGGAATCACTCTCAGCTCATGGCAAAGTTTTGGATTCACTTAAGCAATTCCAGCTCTCAAAAAATGTCATTTAGGCATCAGGCACGTTATCCCAAATCTCTGCACGTCTCTTTACCCACACACTCATCTCCACTCACCTATACACTTGTTAACTTCCTTCCTAATTTCTAGCATAAAATAAACACGACAGTGACCTGCAATGAGGAGTTTCCTTTGAAAGTTTCACCTCACACACACAGCTATTTCTTTCTCAGAGAAAGACTTCAGGGTTTTCCATCCCTGCCCTCCCCTCCTTCCAATGCGGCCTAAAGGAAACAAAACACACTGAAAGTTTGGTTCCACCTACACAAAGGGAAACAAAAAGACCTTCAGCACCTTGCAGATCTTTTAATAGCAGCCTGAGTGAATCCAAAGAAGAAAAGCAGAGTTGTTTGAAGTCAGTGGAAAGTCTTGTCTAAGCCTGGGTTTGTTTGGATGCACTGCAATTTCCCCATACATGTGAGTGCGGTAATAAGAGTCTTTCACTGCATTCTTCCACGGTCAAATCATCCAAAGTAATTTTGCAATAGTGCAGAGTCGATATAATTTATAGCAAACTGGAGTAGCTTGATGTCAGTTTATGTTTCCCCAAATCCTGTTTTCATTGGGCAATTATCGTTTCAGTGGAAAAGGTTCCAAACATCTCCAGCTCTCCTGGAGAAGTGCCAAATGGTCGGATAATAGCAGGGTAATTTTAAACCTGTAATTTATAGAAAGGCCATTTCTGCCTGGATCTGTCCTTCAAAAAAAAAAGAACAAAAAGGTAGCCCAGGGGAGTCACACTCCAGCTTTCTAAGCAAAAATACCTGATTTTACAGAAATACATGGCCACAGAGGCATCCAGCAGGCCTGCAGGTGCTGCAAGAGCCATGCTTGCCCAATGCCTGCGAGCGCCCGAGGAAGGAAGCAGCAAGATCATCTCTGCCTCTGTCTGCTGCTAGGACAACTGCTCTGATTCTTGTGTAATTCAGAAGAAACACAGCCAATGTTCCAACATTAGCATCACCTGCTCTTCCACTCCTGGTGCGCAGCTTTCCAAGTGGAAGACTCCATGGGCTTTGAAGAACAGGAATAGAGTCTGGCACAGGGACAGCTTTGACATCACCCACATCCTCTGCGTTGACACCTGGTTGACAAGTCACTTAATGCTTCAGGAGGAAACCCTTCCAGCTTCACAGAGAAAGTATCACATGCCCAAGGGCTGTTTTGCAGCAACAGAAATGCATTAGAGACTTTCCCGGCCATTACTGCCTTTTGGTAGCAGTGACAGCCAGAGTTGTAATGATCCCATCAAGGAGGTCAGCCTCAAAGGCACACGCCTGCTCATCAAGCTGCAAAGTTTGCATGCTGCCAAGGTTACAATTTGAATTTCTTAAGGTAAAGCTAATGCAGGCACCACTAAATAAACTGTAATTGTTCTCTGCAGCACCTACATGGCCACGGTGGTTTTAGTTACCTAACAATGGCACTCCAGCTGCTGGCACAGCGCTCAGAACCCCAAAGTGTCCTCTGAAAGGTGCAGCATCCAAAACCAAGCGTGGGGCTGCCTGTGGGACACCGAACAGCAGGACTGGCTGAGACCACAGCCCAAACTGAGCCCTGAGCACAGCAAACGTGCTGGGAAGAACACAGTTAAGGCTACACACCACAGACATAACTGCCAAGAGAACCCTCTTCTGTAGCACAGTTCACTCTGATGTGCTTTTAGCAGAAGTATACTCTGCAGTCCCTTTAAAAGCAATGGCACCGAAGCATACAGGTATCCAGGTGTGGTCACAAACTGCTACCCTACATTCTTTCCCCAGCCTCACTTGCACTCAGTTACCCCACCAAGATCTATCAGAAACCCCCAGCCCATCAAATCACCCACTTACAGGGTGCAGCTCATCCCACAGCAGAGCCCCAGACAGCACCTATTTAGGACCACCAACTTGTGGTTTCCCACTAGCTTTCAAAACCTCCTGTCTCCAAATGTTGCTCTACTGATGTTTACACACATTTTTGGGCTGGCTGCACTAGTGGAACAGCTGTGCCCCTGGACTTAGGGCACAGGGCTTTCAAGATGCTCTGCTTGTATGTATATATACCCACCACCACAGCAAACCAGAGTTTCCCCAACACTTCCTCCTTTTACACCATCCCATTCTTTCCAATACGTGTAATGGCAGTGATTGTGATATCAACTGCCCCAGCAGCAGAAACGTCCACCCCAACTCAGCAGGACACAACACGGTGCCCGTGGGATGCTGTGGGCTGAACCAGGAACTCCAGGCAGCCCAGCTAACATCCTATATTGGAATTTTTTTTGCCATTTTTTCCGTGATATTTTTGAACAGATCAAAACAACTCAGCATGACGCTCGTTACCTAATGCCCCGTTGGCATGACGAAGGCTGCAAACAAGAACAAGCAAAACAGGAGCCTTCTGGATAAAGCCCCACAGAATCCAGGGTAAGCAGCAGAAAACAAACAGGAAACTGTGTCCTGAAAACCCTGAGAGAGCAAAGAAGACTTACCAACAAGCAGCTCTGTGAGCTCTTCCCTCCCTGCCAGTGCCACGTTTCGCTCGCTTGCAACGACAACGGCTCCTCACTTCTTTATGTGCAGAGCAACAGGGTTTGTTTAAGGCGAGCCTAAGTGCTTTTCGCCAGCCTAAAACCACCACAGCAACACAGGGAACTGGTTGGACTGTCAAGAAAATGAATACCAAGCAGCACGGTGTGTTTGGATAGAAGTGTCCCTGCGTGCTCCTCCCCCTACCTGACACAAACAAATAGGATCGTGGAAGAGCACTGCCACCCGTGCACTGCTGGGGGCAAAGGGTTCTGTGCCTGTCAGCATCTTCTGTGCCACCAGCAACAGCGCAGAGGCGTCTCATGGCAAAGCTGCTCAACTTTGAGGCTGGTATTTCAGCACAGGTTTTCATCTCGCTCCAATGAATGCGGAGGGTTTATCTGAACCTCAAGATGAAGGTCTTAGCATTAGGAACATGCAGAACACCACACAGCTCTAAGCTATCAGCTTCGACCACAGAGATCCTGCATTTGTTGGCCACAGCTTCAAGCAGGCTTTATGCTTCCTGCTGCATGTGAAAGTAAAGGGAGAGAGGTGCCAGTGCTGTGCATGAAGCAGGTGGCCTCTGCTGCCTCACCTTGGAGCCAGCACCATCAACACAGCCATTAACCAGTCATCTGGGATAGGAAGACCAGTGCACAGGAGCAGAATGATCTTATCTGCAGCACAAATTGTGGTTGTGCTCTGATACAGAGTGTGCAGAAACATTTAAATCTGAATTTCAGAGGACACAAGTGAAGCAAAGATCTGATCAATCACCGGTGAGCTGTTCCAGCTGGTACTTATGTTTTGCCAAACCTGAAAGAAAAGTCTTCTCTGAATCTGCCTAAGTTTCAAAGTTTCTTTTCACTGAGCTCTGCAAAGTCAGGTTGAGTGACAGGAACGACTGCATGGTTTCTCCGCAGCCCAGACAATGCAGATCTGGCTCTATCACCACTTAACTGGAACTTCCCTATTGTGACCGAGGGATGAGTAAAGCAGGGCGTTGAGACAGCCCGGTGCCTGGCCCACAATGGGACAGCCAGGCCCAGGGGAGCTGCACAGGGCAGCCCAGGATCCCTCTATTGCTGGAATCGAGTTGGCTTTAGCATCAGGAACCTGGCAGCCGATGCTCAGGAAGGCTGCTCCTCGCTGCCCATTCCCTCTGCTAGCGTGTGTCCCCACCCAGGGCTCCCATCCAGACCTCCACATCACACCAAAAATAGCCAGCTCACAAAACCAGCTCTTGGCTGCCACCACTCCCCCCTCGAAGCACAGAGGCTAACTGCACTGCCTTCGCAAACAAAAGGAGACTTCACTCCTCCATCTATTTTTAAGCTGTTTATTCACAGCTTGCAAGCACAAATTCTTTTCAGATGAGGAGTTTGGGGAAGGGATAATGATTTTTCTGGTTCCATGTTGCACAGTGTCCAGCACCCAACCTGGTCGTGCTTTCACCATCTGAGCTTTTCCTCCCTTTCTTCCAGCTCTCTCATCTAATCTCGTGGCCACCATACCTGCCAGCACGTAGAACACAATGAGATTCCACTCCTGCACCACACTTTTGAACACAGTTCTGCTGCTAGAACCACGCATGGGGTGTGTTCTGGTATGACTGGTATAAAGCACCTTTAATAAAAAAATATTTGTGTTTTCTTTACTCCAGTTCTGACTCACAGCAGAGAGGACGAAAGGCATCACTGGACACCTCCTGTTGGCAAGCGTTCCCAGCTCTTGGCTGTGCCAGAAGAGCAGCGTTAATGAGAACAACAGTGGAAAATGTCTGGTGGAAGATGAGGTTCAAAGTCTCTGTGCCTCGCTGCCCGGTCTCCACACTCACGTCTCAGTTCAGTAAGAGCTCCCAGTGCTGCTGCCTGCCTTCTGGCAGCTTCCCAAGCCTTACGATGGAAGTGGGATCTTCAGAACCCACCGCGAGGTAAGCAGCGTGTCTGCACACCTCCTGCAGCTGGCTGAGTGAGCTGCCTCCAAGGCACAGGTCGGTTGATTGATACAGGAGATATCCCAAAGCCAGACACACCTGCTAGCCAACCCCACGTAACTGACGAACGAGCCTTTTTCATACGAGAATTCCTGTCCAGAAGTGCAAAAAGTATTATTAGTAGCATTGAAGTGGTGGATGTCTGCATGGCATCTGTCCACGTTTAGTGACAAAAGCTTCAAATAGGCCAACGGGAGGCATTTCAACGCCCTGAAAGGCTGGGACAGCAAAACCTGGAAAGCTTTCAACTGCTGTGCTGACAGGGCTGGGGAAGCACTGAGCGCTCGGCGCAGGAGTCGGTGTGATGCAGACGTGCTGGGTTTCAACCCTGCCAACTCTACTAAGCAGCAAAGCTGGCTTCAGCAGCTCCCCTGCACCTCCAGGTCTTCCCTTCCTTCTTCAGATGAGCACTTAGATGGGTTCAGCTATCTTTCACAGCAGAACTTGGTGAGCATGTAGTTCTCCAGGTCAGCTCACGCTGGGACCAGAGAGGAAAGAGTTACCAGTGGGAGCCACAGCTGTGGTGCCACGGCATCCATCAGGTAGGACCACACTTAGGGGCTCCTCCCAGAGCCCAGGTCAGATTTGAGCAGCAGCGAGGTCCCCCTGCTCTGTGTCACCAAACACTGATGGGCATTTTGGCTCCCTGAAAGGACACAGCAGGGAAAGGTGCCAAAACCACCCCAAGGGAAGTTTTATTACTACTGAATGACCAGAGCAGGGCTTGTTTGCCATGCGTTTCCCAGTGGTACTTGGCAGATAGCAAGCAACTGCACAGAGCACAAGCCTTCTTCCTTGCCTGTTTTAGGTTACTATCTCTAAACTGCAATCAAGCTTTAGTTACATGGGGTTTTTTTTTGCTACATGAAGCTACAAGCCTTCAGAGCTAGCAGAACACATCTCCTGCAGAAGTGGGCAGGCCTCTTGCTTCTGTAATCCCACAGCCATAGTGCGCTTGGGTCTCTCCTTCCCCTTCATAGCTCTTCAGAAAGATCAGTCTTTATCTTGAGCCCAATACTTCTGGTTGGCATATTTTATCTGTTTGGAGATAAGAGTGCAGAAAACTCCTGCTCTTGAAATGTCAGCCTCTATGCATATGAAATTCCTGCACGTTTTGACAGTTCTCTGTTCACTGCTGACCTCACAACTTCGGATTAGGAAGTCTGGGATGTCATGAGTCTGCAGGATCAGCCTTTTGCACTGCACAGTGTGACAAGTGATTAATGAGAGCCAAAAGAAGACGTAGAAGGCAGAAACCATTTGATTTTGGATGTTAGGATGCATGTTAGGATGGGGGAAATTGAAGACTTCAGCACTGACCTACACGTAACAATTGAAAGGATCAAAAAAGCAATCCAGCGGGTTCTGTGGAGCACACAGACACGACAGCACTGTTCATCTTCCACGTTTCAAAAGTTCAGCATTGGACTCACATGCATCAACAGCCAGCTTCAGCAGGCCAGCCACAGTATGTTGGTACAACTCTGCTTTGATCCCATCCGTTAAGGCAGCCCTTGAAAACCACGATGACAGGAGCCTTTGCAAGGTTAACAGAACCCAGAACCTCTCCTATCTGAACACCAGCTTGGACAGAAGGAGCTACGTGAGCAAGTGCAGAGCCATAGAGGGTCTAAAAGCAGCAGTGCCCTGCACAGGGCTCTCCGGCCATGTGATGGGAGGTTTTACCCTCATCTGAAAGGATCCTGGAACAGTGAAGAGCCCTCTGCCCTGAGCTGCATGACAAGCAGGCATTTCCTTATTTGAAAATACCACACAGATTTTAGTTTCAGCAACTGATCCACAAGCTAAAAAGAAGAAAAAAAATAACTTTTTCCATCTGCTTTCATTTATCCTCCTCAGGCTGGAGAGAGCCCCACAGCACACACTCCCCATACGTTTTGGCAGGCAGAGAATATGACCTGAATTAAACAGAACACGCTACACAGCCTCGGCGTGTGCTCACCAACACCACGCAATCAAAGCGCTGTGTGTGTGTGTTCCACCCCTACCCTCACTAAGGTAATCAAAGCAATAAATTATCCTTTGAGGCTCCGTGAGGTCAAGTTTCAAAGTTGATAATTTCCCTGCACACGAACACATGTTTAGCTCAAAACCCAAACAACCCATAAAAAGCAGACATGTTCCCCTCATTCTCTCAAGCCTGTGAAGTTGCCACGTGTTGCTTAAGAACAGAATAAAATAAAGCCACACAAAACACAACCACCCGCATTATCTGCGCTTCTCACGTCAGGTCTGAATAAATAGGCTCCGATTCCTCATTCTGCCCAAAACCTGCACCAGGTGTATTTTAGCAGATCAGCAAGAGAAGAGCGCCCTCGTGGCTTGCCAGCGCTGCTGCAGGCATCACAGCACGGAGCAGAAACGGTTACAGCGCTCGTCCCCAGGACGCCCACCCTGCCTTTCCAGCGCCGGGCAGCAACTCCCACAGCCATCCACTTGCCAGTGAGAAACATTCTTTCCCTCGTGTTTAGGTGAGACACCTGCAAGCTATTTTCTTATCTCCACTCCTTTCCCTCTTCTAAAACCTCTCTGCCTGTGATGGCAACAGAGAGCTTAATTAGGGAAGGCTGCGGATGCGGGGCCGTTCCTCACCCCCCCCACCCGCTGTGCCCTGCCATACCACACACCAGAACTTATCTCACAGCCAGGCTGGAAGCTCCGGGCTGCGAGGGAATGCCTTGCTGTTTGCACAGCACATAGCACAGAGGACTTCACACGCTGATAGGCTTCAGGTGTTTGACAGTACAAACAGGGGTTGTGCAATGCCCCGGGGATTTCAAACAGCTGGCCTCTCTCATCCCCCCGCTTCTCATAGCGATTCTGCAAGTGGGCAGTGAGTATTTGCTGTGCAAACCACACCAATGTGAGAAGAGATCACAGCCTGCTATAGCCAGAAAGCATTCCTCTCAGTTAAGGCCCTTGGAAATCCCCTTGCATAAGCAGTGCCTTGGCAAATCACACAACCTTGGCCCCAAACATCCGTCGCAGGCACCCTCAATTACAATTTTTGCTTTAGAGACACAAAGAATATCCTACCCTTTCCTCACTACCCAAGGTATGAGATTTGGCTTGGAAAAGGAGCTTAAATAACCGTCTAGATGAATCTGCTCACTAAGTTTTTGGACTAGGGAAGAAGCAGCCAGGATAAGAGTACAGCTGTTATGCTTTGCACCTTTGTTTTCAACAGAAGCCCTCTCTACCCAAAAAACTGCTCCCTGGATTGCACCAATGGGCCATCTCCAAGAATGCCACTGCCCGCTTTGTGCTCACCTCCAGCTCCTCTTTTCTCCCTCTCTAGGGGCTCACCTGTAGTCCTGGGTGAGGGTGACACAAGACTCCTCCTTCCTCAGCCTGGCCAGCAGTGCTCCACCCTCCAGCTGCAGCCTGACCAGCCGTGCATCCTCCAGAACATTCTTCATCAGCTGCCTGTAGTTCCTCAGCAGCACAGCAGCCTCCTGAGGGATTGCAAGAGTGAGACGAGCTGTTACTGCAACATACAGGTGATGAGGGAACCAGCAAAAACCAGAGGCCAACCCAAACTAAACCACATCTCACCTTGTCCCACCCTAGGAAAGAGGGAGTTTGGTTCCCAGGGCTGTTTCTCTCAAGTATGCCAAGTCCAAAGCGATAAGCGTTCCCTTATACTCTTGATACTCCACCCCACCAGACTGAAACCAAGAACCAATTCCTACTGTGCTCCACTTGCTGGGCACAGGATCATTTTTTCACCCTCATTTTCCTCTGACAGCCAACTCCTGCTGTTCTCTCAGCCTGGGCCTGCTGAAAGATGCATTGGTGCAGGAAGACCCAGAGAGGCTCCTGCAATTATCTTCCAACACTGTGCTGCTGGGACACAACGCAGAGCAGGCAGCAATTTCCCACCATACCAGTGGTTAGGAAGCTTCTCGAGGGGATAATGCTTACAACAACAGCTCTCAGAATGACCTGCCACTACAGCTTTCACATTCAAAGTTAAGGCCTTTCTGCAGCTCTTCAGCTTCCTGCTGCCCCAAGCTCACCTCTGGTGTGGGGTGAGGGACATGCTCACCTCAGCTCTTTCTGGTAATTTTCCAGATTCCACTTTATGAATGGCTCCCTGGAGGAAGGCACAAGCCCCTTGGCATCCTTGTAGCAAGTGTTCCAGTTTCTGTAAGAGGCAGAGATTAATGTCTCACAGCTGATGAGAAAGCTATCTTTTCAGCATGCAAAAAGTTAAAAGGAAAAGAAAAACAAAAGGATCAAGCACATGAACCCAAGGGTTCAATTACACCATTTGGAAAGGCTGGATGAGTAGAAAGAGGCCCATGAGCCACCACAGGCTTCAGATGCATCACTCTGTAGGGACCTTCCAAACTCATGGCATGCCTGGACCACACTTTAGAGAAAAGAAAATCAGTGCAATTATGTCCCACCTTCTTCTACAATTAGCATTTCTTCTAACTTCCCACTAAGATGAATCACTGCACATGCATTTCTGGAAGAACAAAACTTAGAAGTAGTACTTGGAATCTCTACACTTTAAATTATCCCTCTTCTTGCTAAAAGTGGTGTAAATTAAAGGTTAGGAAGCTGGAAAGCTTCCACAGTTAAAGCACCTTAAACTACCAGCAAATGTGAAGGCTGTTCTCTCTTCTGGGAAAAAAGAACGACCAAAGGAACCATTTCACACATAGGTGAGAGGAGACAGTGCTTTTCTGAAAAGTCACTGCTATAAGCCTAGAGACTCACAGATGCCACCCTGCAGCCACTGAAGTCAGGGAAGAGAGGAAAAGCTATTCAGAAAGAGAAGAAGAAAAAAAAACAACAAAGGAAAAGGCAAATGGTGAAAGCTGCTGTTTGAGTTCAGTTGAATTCAACCGCCTCTTTGGAGTGCTGAACAGCCCCAGAGGGGACAGATTAGCAGGCAGGATGCAGGTGAGATCACCGAGGCAGGAAATAAACACTGTTTGCCACACAGCTGCAGATCTAAAAGGGTCATTAGCACATCCAGTGCATTACATAAACAGGCAACCCATACAGACCAATTCCGACACCAACTCCCTTTGGTAACATTCTGTGTGTTGTGAGACATGGAAACAAGAGGTATTCTGATACCGAGCTCCTTTCTGCAAGAATTATCCTTCTGCACCTCAGCTTTTCTTAACTCTGTCCAGAAAACGAATCCACATCCTCTTGCAAAGCCTGTCTGCTTCCCCACTGCCAAACCAAACTCAAGTTCTCAGATTCTATCCTAGGCACCAAGGCTTCAGCATTTCTACTGCATCAGCACGGGCACAGGGTACTTTTAGATGAGAGTTTAAAAACAAAAATGGTCTGAAAGTAAACTGGGAAAACTAACATCTGGCAAGTGCTAAGCTTAACTGCTGAAGCTTGCCACCAGCAATACGATAATACTATCAGTAATATCATAACCTGCTTCAGATCCCACAGCCTGTGCCATGCAGCACTGCGGGCAGAGATCAGAGCTGGGAGACCACCAAACCTTCTGGGAGTGCAGCAGACAGGCTGAGCCACTCAGCTGCAACGAGGAGACAGTCAAACGGTGTGCAGCTCTACAGAGATCTAATCCTGTCTCATCTCAGTGTGCCAGATCATGTCTCAATCCAGCTTTCACATGCTCAACAAGCACACGATCCTGATCCACAGGCCTTATGCTCCCTCCGCAACGAGGGCATACAAGGGGATAATTATGAGGGCCACAAATGCTACTTGTAGAGACTTTTGGCAGCCCTGCATGGCCAGCAAGACCTGCAGTCCTGCCAGATATCACCAGCACATGGCTGCTGCTCTCTTTGCCAGGGCTCCCTCCCATATGAACTGCATCTGGTCGCTGAAGTTGCAGCCCCTCCATCCCTCAGGATTAACCTGGGTCAGCTCAAACACTTCCAGAGTGGTCAAACAAGATCGTGGCACTGAGGAACATCCAAAGCAGTGAAACAGGGAGAAGGAATAGGTTACTGGTACTGCCTCCTACTGTTACCTTGCTCCCAAGGCACACTGAACAGAATCCATACAGGGCAGCCTCCTGACCTCATGCAAACAGTTCTCAAAAAGGAAGAAAACATCCCTAGACTGATTTTTTTTTAGCCCCTCCCTGGGGCTTTTTAGTTTCAATGTTTTCTAAAGCATTCAAATTAGATGACAACTTTGGTAAATAAGTGAATAAAGCAGCAAATACATGTTCCTGTAAGGATCTGAAACAATTATCAAGAACTTCCAAGTCTGACTCCTTCCAGGACCGCAGCTTTCACTAAGCAGCACCTCTGGCTTTGTCCCAAGCCCCAGAACATCTAATTTTTGATCAGTCCATTAATTTTTGAGACCTTGATGTTCAGGCACTAATGTGCTATCCTGAGATGAGCACAAGAAGTGCCTGTCCTTAAGCCTGAAGAGTCACTGCACATCACAACAAAGGATTCTGCTTCTTTTTTCCCTTCAAAATACAGGCAAACCTGAATTAACACAGTTCAAGCAGATGAGCTGAAAGCTGAAGTTCCTCCAGCTATGCTAACTAGGCCACAGGATACCTCCATGTTATGAAGACAATGTCAGCACTCCTTTGGCAACAGAGATGGTCATTTGCATGCGCAGCTGTTACAGGAAACACTGCCTTTCTGTGCTTGTGGGCTCAGTTGCTCACAGGCTCTGCTCTCTTGCTTCAACTCCTCCAGCATGCCATTCCCAGCTACAAAGAACACCAGACACCCACTTACCATACGGAAACTTAACCAGTCCCGGTGGCAGTACGGGAAGGTCCCTTCCAGTTCCAGAGGCAGCTGTGAGCTGTCTATGTGCTTATGGAGGGATTTCATGGAGGTGAGAATTTCAAACTGCATTGAAACAGAATGGGAGAAACAAAAGCACAGTTGCGTTAAAGGGCAGCGAGTGCTGGCAAGGAGGAGGGGAAGTTAACAAGAGACAGCATTGCTTCATTTATCTTGCATAAAAACAAGGCACGCTGTGTATCTGCAGTATGAAGAAAAAATCAGTTCCCATCTTGGAGCAGTTTGCTGTGCAGCTTAGTGGGTGAGCCCCGAGGGAATGCAGGCCAAAACACGTCGTTTCACCAAGCAGAACATCTGTGATGGAAGTCTGGCAGCAGCCAGCTTTCTCTAGCTGCATCCAAAACTTCCAAGTACAAGCGGAGCAACTCAGCTCCCTCGTATGCTCTCACACGGGGTTGTGATTTGCATTTGTTTGGAGAGCCTCGGAGCCTAAATCCAGCCCCCAGCTTCCCCAGCTCACTTCCTGGAAAATCTGAGCCTCTCTCTCAGAGCAGTCCCTGCCCTACCCTCAATTCTCCACTCACCACAGCAGCTATTTGCTCCAAGTGTTTCCTAGATTTCAGCACTGATAATTTGCTTTCTCTGAGTCTGCAGTACCTCAGCACAGAACTCTGGAGGGACAGACAAGTGCTCCTGAAGGTAGGTGGAACCCAGCCCAAGAGTGCAGGTGCAGAGAGTCAACCCGATGCACGCACTGCAAAGTTTTCACTTCCATATGAAATAGTGAGGATGTTTCCAATTCCTCCAGCATGCCCATGTCTTTATTAAGCTTTGTTCTGTTCCCTCCTACACGCTTTGGATGCACTCAGTGCTTTTAAGTAATGCCTTCTGGAGCTCACCCTGCATGCACACACCTGCAAACACAGAAATGGACTAACAGCATTTGCTGTCTGTTAGGCTTTCAGGGCAGCGTGCCTCACACACAGCAAACACAGCGCTGTCCTGCAGGGTCAAAAAGGAGGACCGGGTCTACTTTGAAACCGAGAGGATTTTTGTGGCAGGCACAGGATTTCAGTCTACCCCTGCAGCATGTAACAGCCTTGGTGCACAGGGAGATGAGTAAGATGCAGTCTGATGCTCTGTTCACTCATCACAGGCAATCAGAGAGGTTAAAAAGCCCATATTTCCTACACAGCTGTGGAATACCAAGGCACATTTACTTCTAGCGGGGGGGGGGGGGCATGGGGATGCTGTGATGATCTTCCTTCCTCTGTTAGCACCTTCTGATATCTCAGCTGCAGGAGAACCTCGCATGCTTACACGTCTCCTCCTCCTCCTCCTGCAGAAGGCTCTCAGCCGCTGACAGCAGCGACTACAAGGGGAGGAAACATGAGATAGAAACAGTCTGTGAAGCAACAAGTCCCTTCATGGGATGGAGTCCGGAGTTGAGAAAAACGAGATCTCTTCTTGACCAAGGATTTCCTCCGTCGTTCAGAGGAGAGCAAGAAAAGCCTATTTGTTACTGTTAATGAACAGGCTCCTCCATACAGCTCTCCACGTCCCCAGCAAACCCCCTGCATCTCAAGGGCCCCAGCAGACCGACATAATTATGGCAGACACGTCAGCGATGGACTTGACAATAAACACAGCACAACAGAGATAGGTTCAGCTCCCAGGAAATTTTACAACCCCATAAATACCACACCCGTAAGAGACTACAACCATAAAATATAGAGAACTAAAGAGATTTCATGTGAGAAGGAGCGTACATTAGTGAACTCAGAACCCTCTGCTCAGAGAGTTACACACAGGATAACAAGAGCTCCCCAGCCCCTGCACAAATGCTTCTATTACCTGTCCTGCTGCTGGCTTCTCCATCCGAAAAGTCAGATCTCTTTCAACCAGCAGCAGTACTCCATGAATACAATGAGGATCCATGTCCTGCAAAAGAACAGAGGGGAAATCCCATCACCTGTCCACCCAGGATGCTACGGAGAATCTACTGTCCCACCTCTGCACAAGAGATTGCAATTTCAAAGGTACTTGGAAGCCTGGCAGGCAGACACTAGGAACAGGGAAGGCTGCTCTGCAGAGCACCAAGGCCTTAAGGTAGTTCAGTTCATGTCAACTAATCGTGCAGTATTTAAGGAAGCAGTGAAAGAGGGCAGGTCTTGGCTCATCTCAAAAAATGCTGCCTTATATATATGGAAAAGAATCAGCGAAGGAAAAAATTAAGAACAGCTACATTCAATGTCCATGTCAAGGTCATTTTTCCTAACTGAAAGGAAGGTTTTTTCCCCACAGTGCCAAAAATACCATCTTCTCTATACTTACTGCCAACTCACAACCAAGGACTTGCATCCTGTCGCTAGAGTTGAACCAAGAGAAATTCCTATTTGGACATACTGAGGGATGCCTGGCAGATGCAGCTCAATCTGTGACCCAGGATCAGCTTTCCAACTACAGAAGCACTCCACAGGAAACTGACAGCAAGGACAGGGAAACGTAGCAGAAACATTCGGATCACACAGACAGGACCAAATAAATGATACTGGGATCTGGATTGCAAGGAAAAGCTGTCATTCCTCATGGTTGGAGAGAAGCCATTCCATCTAAGTGTCATGTAGATGTTCACTGCATCTGCAAAGACCCTGGAAACTATCCAGCAGCAAATGCTTTTCGGCAGTGCTCAGGCTGCAAGGAGCTTGCCATACAGGAGGCCACAGCAACCCTGCTTAAGAAAATGCCCCAGCAATGCTGAAGGGAAATATCCAACACGAGCAGCAGGGCCAGCACACAGAGGCAGACATCTCCCTTCCACCGCAGACCGTGCTGCCCAACCTGACCAGCACCCAGCACTGCAATTTAGAAACAAACCCAGCTTTGCAAATGCAGGACGCAGCAGGGATCACAGAACAAAGGGAAGACATTTCTCTGTGATGCTAAAAGAGGATCCTTTGGAACAGTCAGGAAAATAGCTCAGCTGAAATACCTCCCAGAGCAGCAAGAGGTTCCTGTGTTCTCAAATCCCTTTCTCCAAAGCAAATTATTCATACTTTCACTGTTATCTGAACACTGATCAAAAGGCCAAAAAGAACTTGCAGCAGAATTAGGCTGAAATGGGTAAATACTAAAGCTCATCTAAAGAGAAGATGGGGGGACACTGAAGCTGCACCAGTAGCTCTGAGTTTGTCTGCTAGGAGGTAATGAAGAATGAGAGTATCCACAGTGCCAAGATGGGTCACAGAGCTATGAATTAGATAAATGTATTATTTCACAGTCCCTCCTACACTCCAGCAGTCGTAAGACTTACAATCTGGAAATGGTTTGAAGTTGAGGGAGGGCAGATTGAGGTTGCATGTCAGGGGGAAGTTCTGTCCTATGAGAGTGGTGAGGTGCTGGAACAGCTGCCCAGAGAGGCTGTGATGCCCCGTCCATCCCTGGAGGTGTTCAAGGCCAGGTTGGATGGGGCCCTGGGCAGCCTGGGCTGCTATGAAATGGGGAGGTTGGTGGCCCTGCGTGTGGCAGGGGGTTGGAGCTTCGTGATCCTCGAGGTCCCTTCCAACCCTGGCCATTCTGTGATTCTGAGAGGATAAAGGTTGGGGTTGGTGTAACACAGAGTTCTAAGAGCCAAACACTCGTTTGCTTGTGCGCTGTGCTGAAAACAGCAGCCAAAAAACCATTTGCAGGTTAAGCTGGCAGGGGAAAAATGTCAAGAGAAAGAAATACTTCCAAAAGAAATTAAGTATTGCCATATTTTTTTTTCCAAACAGCTGAAGAAAAGTCAGACTCATCCAGCTCTGAGGGATGCATCCAAGTGGGCTACAGCAGTTCACAGGAGAGCTCTGGGAGGCAAGCAGAGCTGCAAGCAGTGGGGTCCTGCCTGCAGAAGCTTCCTTAGAGGTTTTCATATCTTCCTACCTTTGCTAACAGGTCCAGCTGTGTGGAAGCTAAAACACAGCCCACAACTCCAAGGGAACACCACATTCCCCATCACAGGTACAACGTGGATGTTGAAGGGCAGTATTAACAGCAGCTCAGAAAGCAGCAGGGCAAACACCAACCCTGTTGCTTTTTTAAATGAAAGAATTATTTATTTTCTTCAGGCAAAAGCTTCAAATCAGCTTCTGGCTTCCTGAATCAAGCCCACGGCCAACCTTCATGCTGGCCACAACTTGAAGCAGTGGCAGTTTGGGCAGCCTGTGCTTATGGGACACCCCCCATGCTCAGTCTTGCGAGTCAGTGAGCACTACTCGTAGAGCTGTAGGAGATTCCTGGTCTTTAAGATCAGACCGAGCTCCTCCACACTACTGCACTAACAGGGCATGTAAATACAACCCCTGAACAGCAAAAGGATTACACAGAAATTTAAACTGCTACTCTGTGTCTGTCTTCATAAACAGACTTCTCCCCTCCCAGTCTAATGCAGATCCAGCAGATTAAGGATTAAACATTTGCACTGACATGCAGTACTCACAAGTAGCTCATTCTAAGAACTCAGGCAGAGGAAAATCCCACAGCTGTTTGTTCTCTGAAGTCCAGCACACGCTGCCTCGCTCACTGAGGCACAGCAAAGCTCAAAGCAGCAGGCTCCCACAGCACAGAGCTAGCTGGTGCCAAGCTGTGACCAAGCATCAGAGCAGCATTCCCCTCTGCACAAAGCCTGCTCCAAAGCAGTATTATACAGCTTCCCCCGGAACAAAGCACGATCCATTTTGCAGCACATAAACACTGCATGCTTCCCCTCTTCTCCTTTGTAGAGTTTCTCCTCCTTCCTCTCAAGTTAGCTTTGCTGCAGCACTCGATATTGCCTCTGCTCCCAGTGCTGCCTGGGACAGAAAGGCTTCCAGTAGTCTTCATGCACCCCCATCCTTAAGAGGATGGGGAATAAAGTCTCGCAGAACACAACTGAAAGCAAAGAGGGTGAGAAGGGCTCACAAGGTGGCTCTGGACAGCAAAGGAAAGTCAGAGAAAGCTATCTGCCTGTTAGTACTTAATAATTCTGTTCATACATTCACTGTGGAAAGATGGAAAATGGAAGAGCTATTGCCTCAGCTTGACAAATCTTGACCCAGAAATATCTGGGATGAAATTCTTCTTCTCTCCCCAGGGAGGTTCTACAGGGTTAATAGATTCGAGCACTGCAACAGGAAGAGACTTTGCATGAGGTCATCTCTGCTGCGCTCATCCGCTGTGAAGCAGTGCTTCTCACCGCTGAGTCAAGAGGAACACGGCCCTTCCAAACTGAACAAGCAACACCGGGTCTCAGAACTTCACACATCCCACCCATGTTTTCATAGCGGGCTCCACAAAAGCAGCGTAAATAAAGTCCTGCTGAGCAGAGAACACAACAAGAGAGACGAGCTCTCTAGACACAGTGTAGATATAAGAGAAACTGGGAGGTGTAGCAGGGATTCCAGAGAGGAGCCCAAGGAGGTCACCTGTTACATGACCTTCCAAGCCCAACGCACTGATTGCTCCTGCATCCACTGCCCAGCAAGGCCCGCCACGCTCTAGAACACTTGACTTGCTGCACTGTAGTCAGTTTTCTAAACTTTGCTCTCCTTATTTGGAGCAGATGAGAACAATGTTGTGGGATCCCAGAGGTAAACCAGAAGTAAATGCTAGGCATCCCCAAGAGGCTCAGTAGGGGATTACTGTTGTGCCAAGACCAGACAGCGAGCCAACTGAGCAGGTCTTGTTTACAGAGTCTGCACAAGAGGCAAGGTAAGGACCAACAGACCACAGGCAGAGCAATCAGCCTGTCAGTCAGTTACCTGGAGCACACATTCAGCTCCAGCAACCTCTCTTGCAGCACACTAATCCCTGCGAGCTAATGTTGTTCTACCCTCTACTCAGAGCTAGACTGACATCACAGCAGGATATTGCACAGGTAGTTTAAAAAAAAAAAAAAAAAGCTTTTCCTCCCTCCCCATTTCAAGGGATACGAAGCATAGAGTCAGGAGGCCTTTATTCCTGCTGTGTTCTGTGAGAGCAGTGACCTACTAGTGGCCCCAAAGCACGCTGTCTCTCAACATGCTGCTGTTTTCCAAATAACCCCACTAAAACACAGCCATGGAACCTACACAGAAGCACTCAAAAGTTTTAGCAAGCCACTGCCATGTGAACATAACAAGAAGAGAAGGTACTTGCTTGTTACCTCTGCAGAACTGAGCAGGGCATCAGATTACTCCTTCAGCACAGAGAATGAGCACTGGTAGTGCTCACACCTCCTCCCAGCCCAGGAAGCAGGAGGACTCTGACTCAGCCCCAGCACTCAGATGTGGCACTGAAGCACATAAACCACAGGGACACCAGCCTCATTAAAACACTGCCCCATTCCAGTCTGCAGAGCTTGAGCCCTGCGAGACCTACGCTCTGATTTAAAAGGAACACCTGCTTAAACAAGATTAGTCATAGCTGCAACCCAGAATCTCCTCTGGCTTTCTAATAACAACAGACAGAAGCAATCTGGGACCAGAGGCATTACAGCCCACTTGCTTCCCAAGTGATTGATATGAAAGCCTTTGACCTGAAGCAATATAGAGTTACAGCATGTCCGTTTCCCATCCTTCACCACCAGCCACACAAACAGCTGCATGTGCTCTTCCACCTGGTACAGCATGCAGTGCCTTTCCCTTCTGTTGCAGCAGGCAGAGGCCTCTCCTCCTCCCTTCTCTGTGGGCTGTGTTTTTCCCTGTGTTTCACCTAGACCCAGTCAACAGGCAGCATCACCACACACTATCATTTGTGACAGCATTTACACTCAGATACAGGACTGTTCTCAGTGTAGAGACAAATAAATCTGAAGGGGTGGGGAGGAGCGTTCTCTAACTCAGACTTGCTTAGGTTTTTTTTGCTTTGTCTGCAGTCTGGCAAGTTCTTCAAACAGGGTTGGGTGCATAACTCCATCTCTCAAAGCCAGGAGGCAGATGGAGACATAAGCAGCAGATGGAGATACAACCTCCAACCAAGACAGCAAGCCAAGAAGCGTTCCTTTGTCTGAGCTCAAGGATCACCTGCAAAATGCTGAATGCCTTGAAGAGAGCAGGAACCGGCGAACAGCGACGAGCATCCACAAGAACAGTCAGACCCAAAGCCTGACACTCAGGTCTGCAAGGACAGAGAAAGAGGTCATGTTAGCCAGCAGTGATGATCAGCAAGTCCCTGAAAGTCAAACCCTTGAAAGTAACGGGGTAAAGAAGGCACGTTATGGCTCCATGTAAGGAAAGCTAACTATCTAGCCACTCTTCCTTCCCTTAACAACACATACAATGGAAACCACCACCCAGACAGCTCAGGTTTTACCACTGTTTTCATGTGAACTTTCAGTTTCTCCAATTCCTAGGACAGCTCTCACCAATGGCAGAAGTGCTGATCCCCCTTCTGAAGGATCTGCACAGGAAAAACTGTCCTTCCTCAAGGCGTTCTTGGTCAAGCTTGGCCTTACTCACAGTGCTTCACAAGAACAGCCCTTCTGGATCAGACCCAAAAACTCATCTTTCCCAGAGTCAGGAATGAAGAGAAAAGCATAAGAAAAAGCATGAGAGGCAGAAGCATTCTCAGGTGTTAAGCCTGCTCTGTTCATCGACGGTTGAAAGCCTACCAAGTCACTGACAAAGTTAGATAAGCTAATAAGAGTTAAAGCTATCTCAAAGTGAAAAGGTCTTGGTAGAGCCCACATTTGTAGAGCACGTTTTCTTTCCCCTGACAGCCCAGGAGTGTCACAAACCTCGGGATGCTGTGCAGGTACAGGAGGAGGCGAACCAGCTCAGTGGTGTTGCAGTGAGGGTTTAACCAGGCTGTGTTCCTTGTTGTTATTATTGCCACCGCACGTCCTGACTTATCTCTGGTACCTGTAAAAGAGGGAGAAACAAGAAGTCATGCAAGGACATCAGACTAACAGAGCCTGCTTCCAGGTGCGTATGTTTCAGATCTCCCTGCTGTCACTCTCGTCAGCTCCCTAGAAATGCTCTGCAGAACCCAACACAGTCTGTTACACACCAGCATGGGCTACAAGCACACTTCCAAAGTATGTAACTGCTGCCCGAGAATGAAACGGCTGAGCACTGCTCGGGGAGCTGAGCTCTGCTTGCCCTTCTCTCAGGGCAGCATTCAGCTTGGACTGTTCTCTTCCACCCAAACACAAAATCCTCACCAAATTTGGCAGAAGTTGGCTAATGATAACACAACCTTTTGAGAAGTGAAAGAATCTCAAGATAAATAACCTGACACCCACTTGTGTTCCAGTATCACATGTAGAGGCTGCTCATCACGGCCACCTCTGCCCACTGCCCATTTCTGCCCTGCCCTCCCTCCCTTGGAAAGAGCCATGAAACCTCTGCAGGCTCCTGAGCTCCTCAGGAACAAACGAGGCCCAGCCACTACGATGCTGCTATCAGTTCTAGGGAACAGTTAAGGCATATTACAGGCAACACAGCTGAGCTGGGATATGCTGAGGAAGGACAAACCCCTCCACTTCAACTACCCACAACTGCTACCTGACTCTTGCCTTTCAGAAGTCCAAAGACAGCTTATCACAGGCTGCAGCCCGCTCCAGGAGCTCCCAAAACTAAGCGACATTCCAGCTTTGAACTTTAGCCATGGCACACCTTGAGAACCACAAGGAAAAGGACTGGAATTACATCCAATCTCCTCTCCAGATGCAAAGAGAGGTAACAAGAGGAGAACACACCACTATGGAGGCCCAGAGCTGCCTGTGTCGTTCACACCAGGCAAGGCCCGTGGAGGGAGCCTGGCTGAGCAACCACTGCTGTGAGCTCAGGAAGGTAAATGATCCACAGAACTGCAGGGACTGCACCGCTATTGTGTGAAAAGTAATTCACTAAAACAGAAGGCATTTCCTGCCATACAAATTGTGTGAGAGAAGGGAAGAGTCCCAAGCACAGTACAAAAGCAGAGGTGTAGGGAAAGCCTTCCTCTAACCCAAGAGATACCAGCCCTGGACCACCTCTCTTCCCATCCAAGGGAGGAGCGAGTGAGCTGGGAGGTAAACTAGACACAGATGGCCAGCCCCAAGCACAGCAAACTGCCCTGGTGTGATCTCAACCTGTTACAAGGACATGACTTGAGTCAGAGCCACACACACAGATGGGCATCATTTAAAATCAGGGCTTTTTGCCTCCCAGGGTCAGAATCGTGGCACAGACTTTCTCCTGCTGATAGCAGGGTCAGAGGCTTTGATCGCCTCCGTGCTCAGGAGGAATACTGAGTTCTGGACGCCGTGTTATCAAAGAGCTGGAGAGCTGTATCCCATTTCATAAGGGCTCATCAGAAGATTTCAAAAGAAAGTTCTCAGTTACTCTCAGAATAAGGCTATGATAACCAGTCTCATTAAAAGCCTCCTTGCTCTGAAGCATCATCTTTTGTCCGTTAGGGAAGCCAGGCACCACCAGAACTTGATTAAACCTTTAATCAGCACACGTGAGTAGGAAATTACCTGACTAGGTGAAAAAGCAACAACAGCCACCAGGGCTAGGTCTGCAACAGTGACACAACCAGCTGGTTGAAGAACAGAACGCAGGAATGGAACACTCCTGAAAGGAAACTTTCTAACTCCATCACCTGCTAGCTTACTTTTTATTCTCTGCTTGTCATAAAAGTTATCCTCTCTAACGCAGTCACTGTTTCATTACCAATATCTAACATTTGGCATTTAACTGAGTGGTGCACGTGTTTCCTCAGGCATCTCCTTTTGGATGTCAGTGGGCAATCCTCACAGGAGAGAAGAAACAACAACCAATCCCACATCACTGCCCTTTCAGACCAAAGCCCCCCTGGATGCATCAAGCCCAAACCTCCCCCTTCAACTCACTCCAAACACACAACTCTCCAACCCGTATTTGAATCCTTGTGACTTTGTACAATGTGGTAGGAATCTGTGACAAACATGAGCAGCAGTTCCCACAGTTGGGCTCCTTCCACAGCAAGGCCTGTGTGTTTCTCTATAAAACGCTTCATCTTCTGGCTGACATACACATAAAACTGCCCATGCTGATCAGCAGACCCGTTTACCTACCGATGCTAATTTATGTACTTGCAGGTACCGTAAGTGTGCCCTGCACCTGGTTTTTCACTTCACCTTTTTCCAGAAGACTGAAGTAGTCCTGTTTCCCTTTTCTCCTTCCCCATCTAAGGCTGTTTTGTGTTTTTTTTTAATCTCAACTTAGGAGGTTAACAAGCGCTGCCAGCCTCGCACCACAAGACAACCCTCCAGGTACCAGCTAGGCTGTCTCCCTCTTCTGCCCCTCCTGCAGGTACCAGAGCACCCAAACCACTCCTCTCTGCTCTTCAGGCAATTCCCAAAATGAAAGAAGCTTGTGAGCTCACTGAATGCTGCACCTTCCTGGCCCACACCGGGCAGCAGGGACGCAGAACCCTTGGGGTGAGCAGCTGCTGTTTGTCACTGAGCAGCACCGCAGAGGTAGTCCTCACTTCCTCCGTCTAAGTAAATATCTGGTTAAACACAAAGCCTTCTTGTTTGGGCCCTGCACTCCAAATGATCCTGGCTGCTCCGTCCAACAGCCTCAGCTTTGTTTACCACTCTGCCAAAACTTGTCCCATCCAGAAGTTTGAACTGCAGCAATTCAATATTCTGCTGCCATATCAGATACAAACACTGAGTAAGGTTTGACCTACAGCCGATCCCGGCAGAACAATTCTGGGAAGTCCTCCCATCACAGCTACTTTTGTCAGAGGCCATTCAGCCACGCTATCGTTCATCCCACACGCTGCTCATCCACACTGCACTGGGATGTTCCTTTCAACACCCTGCCTAATGAAATCAAACTCGTTAGAGAAATCTTTTCTACCCAAGGAGCTACATTTAATCAACCAAACTTCTAATTACCGAGAAGAAAACTGGTTTTACAAGAGCGCTGTCAAATAGCCACTTCCACGCTCTCATCCTTTAATTATCTACCATGTGAATCAAGTTCCTATTGTTTTGACCAGGTCTAATGTCAGGCCCACCATATCATTAGCTGGATACTCACTCTTCTTTTTGAACTAATGGTATGAGCCCACAGATTTGGCATTTCTGACTCATACGTGCTTCGTTAACGTTTTAAGACTCTAGGGAGCAAGCAAACATGACTTTCATGGGAGGGAAACTCTACTTCCTGCCCTTCCCATTCAGAAACTGGAAGAGAATTCTAAACTGTTACTTCAGGAGAGGTTTGGAATGAAAGGAATGAGACTGGCAGAGACAGCAGCACCAAAAACCTGGCGTATCTCCTCTGCCCCCCCAGCAGCCCCACTCCCCAGACACGTTCAGGCTCAGCTACTCACCAGGCAGGCAGGCGACTCCGCTCCTGAGCACTTCAGGGTTCACATCCTTGACTATGGAAGGTGCAGAGCGGCCACCCCAAGCAGCCCCAGGAGCTGGGGATGTGGGGGGACTAACAGGTGCGGAGGTTTCCTCCAGGGCACAGGCTTTATCTGCTGGCTTCAACACAACATCTGTGCCAGATGCTTCTTTTACCACCTCTGCCCCGTCCGATACCATGCCTGCAAGACAAGCAGCAGTCAGAAGCTGGAGCCCAGCTCCACCCAGAAAGGTCCCAAGGAAATCCCACAGTGGGGAGGGACAGCGTGCCCCCAGCACCCCGCAGCTCCTCGTGCCAGCAGCACACATCACACATGCTGCAAACCTGTCACAACATGAATGCTGCAGCTATTAAAAAAAACAACAGTCGATCGTGAAGTTTTCAAACTCTAACAGCTCACTTTGGAGCAGGATTACTGCGCTCAGGACATGGCTGAAGGTAATGCATGGAGCAGGACGTGTCTGCTGGCAGCCCCAAGTCCGGAGCAGCACAAACCCTTGGCAGAGCTCCAGCAGCACGAGCACTGCAAAGTGATAAAGCAGCTTCTGACAGGGAGAGCCGCTCCAGCCCGGCAGCATTACTCCCCCGACACCACTTGCAGATTGCTTCTTGAAAACGCAAAGCCGACTGGAGGCTGACAAATCAGCTGGGAATTAGCCAGCAAAGAGACCTCGTTCTGCTCGTCCAGACTTTTTTAATTAACAGTTAGCCTGAATGGCAGAAATCTATTTTAAAACCCTCAAGAACAGAAGGAGGAGAGCAATCAGCTCCGCTGGGGAACTGGAGAAAACTCTTGATATCCCTGACACTTCAGCTCTGAAGAACAAGCGATCGGATTCATCTGATTCCAAAATTAATTAGCTGCTACTGCACACAAATTAACGCCAGTTTTCTCCCCACTTTGAGTTTCAGTTTTCATGTAAAGGTAGCTGGAGAGAAGAAGAATTCTCCTCACTATGTTACTCCCCATTTCCCAGCGTGGTGGGAATTAAAAGGCAGGAGTGTGTCTTCAGGATCCTAAGCACACAGCCAGGCTACCTCACTGCTGGGCAGAGGCACATGCTGCAGAAAAAAGGCTCTACTTCTCAGCAAATCGCAGAACTTCAGTATCTACCAATAGAAATCAACCTCCCTTTAGAGAAAATAAAAGAGGGGAGCATTTATTTGCTTGCTGTGAAGTCACATACTTTAATTGCTATTTAAAATTGACTTAAACCACTCTACCTTCCTGCTGCATCAACAGTGCTGACACTTGACTCAGTTTATTTACCAACAGATTCCAATACTTCATTAAAGAGCAGGACTGGAACAAAGCAGTCCTTGAAGTGGCTTTCAGTACAAGTTTTAGCAGCAAAGGAGATTTGCAGGTTGAGGCTCAGCCCAAACTGCTTTCAGAACTGCTCAAGTGGGTAAGAGAAGTGCCTCGAGAGCAGGGCTCAGCATGCAGAAAGAGCCAACAGGGGAGAGCCAGGAGGGGCTGCAGGGCTGTGCCACAAAGCAGTGACTGAGTGCAGCCCAGCACCCTGCTAACATCCCTCTCAGGGACCTGGGATCTCACGTGGCATTTGCTGGGGTGAAGGTTTGAGGCCTCTGCACCACTGTGGGACACAGCAGGGCTCAGTTCTGTTCCCAGCACTACAGTTCAGGTTCTGTTTTCCATAATAGAGGTCACTGCTTTGGGCAATGCTACCATATCTTCCTGAGGTGGGATTCAGAGGGGCACAGACCTGCCGTGGATCACCGGGCCAAAGAAATCACAGCCCAGATGTTTTAAGGGCTGGTAGATTCCGTGGGAAAACACGTTCTCAGGAGACTGTAAGGCAAACAAGCACACATGCTATTTGTAGTAAGGGAATTTGCATCACATGAAGGAAGCCTCTGAAGAAGACCTAAAGGTGGCATTCAAAGAAAGGGAGCATGGCTACACTGAAGGAACCACACGGACCCAAACGCACACAGCAGCCCTGCATTGGAGCTTTCTTAGGAACAGGCAGCAGCTGCTCAACCCCGGGAGAGAGAAAGGTTTTGTTCAGCCCACCGGGCACAACTGTGGTGCCAAGGCCACCTCAGAAAAGCTGTGCAGCCTCTGGAGCACACAGGCCCTGACCAAAGCCACCCTGCCCTACCAGAGGCCCCGTGGAGGTGTGCAGGCCCCAGCTCCCCCCAGGCATGCCCAAGCACACTGTTTGCTACTTGCAGTCTGAGGTGGAGGCGCTCAGCGAAGCGGAAACTGCAGAACGCAGAGGATTACATCAAAAAACCAACTGAGAACTGGGACAGCCGAATCTGCCATGTTTGCAGGTTCCACCTTTCCCCGAGGGGAAGGAAGCGGGAGAGGAGGATTTGCTTGTGTGCATTTCAAAGAGACATTAGCATTTCTCCTGCAAACTGCCCCGGCATCAGCATCATGCATGCTAACACCCTGCAGGAACACTGAGCGGCAGCTGAACGCCCCAGCAGGTGCTGCTCAATCCACCCTTGGGTGGCTCC
This sequence comes from Centrocercus urophasianus, assembly GCF_019232065.1. Taxonomy (NCBI): domain Eukaryota; kingdom Metazoa; phylum Chordata; class Aves; order Galliformes; family Phasianidae; genus Centrocercus; species Centrocercus urophasianus. The sequence goes on along the minus strand of NW_024885077.1, from coordinate 1,356,334 downwards.
TCAGCAAACTTCTCGACTATCAGGTTATTTTCCACTCCCCAAAATACAGGAATTCTCCTCCAGGGAGAGCTGCAAAGTTTCAAAATTCACTTAAAGTCAGCCACTGGGGAAGGAAAAAGACATCAAGTAGGTTTTCTGCAAATGGAACCAATGTAAATTTTAAGACAACCAACTCAGTAGAGGTCACATTTTACTCAACATCTTTCCAAGCCAGGTCATATTCATGCATAAAATAAGCTCAGTTTGTGAATGGGAGTGGGAGGGAAGGAGAGAAATTGAAGGATGAGGAAAAATGTGCAGATGCAGCAGATCTGAAAAGGAGTTTTGATCTGACCCACGGCGCTCACGTTAATAGGAGCCCACAAATGCCTCACAGAGAGCAGAAGGTGGGCACTGCAGATCTGAACCAGGCACGGGAAGCTTGGGGGAGTGGTTATATGCAGTTTGGGCAGGATAACCTCATGAGCAGCCCCTGCAGCAAAACAAGAGCCAGGCACCAAGAGCTCAGCTCACCTACAGACTGAGCAGCTGGGGGAGGAAAGCACTGTAGGACTGAGCCTGGGACCTTTGCTTCACTGTCTGATTTCTCACTACATAACCTCCCTATTATAGTATTTCTGAGAGTTAAAGGGGACGAATAACTTGTTTAGGTCTCCAAGCAGTCAAACGTAACAGATTAAAGCTTCTTATCAGTAGAGTACTTAAGAAATACCCCAGTGTTAAGGGACACTGAGCTGCCCTCTGCCTTAACCCCACAGCCACCCGGCCAACCCCTTTTCTGATGACTGGGCACACATCTCCCAAACAGCCAGACGGGCAGAGTGTGACCTCCTGCTGCTGCTTGTGATTTTGGATGCTCTTCAGAAACATCAGAGCTCTTCATTTCTCAGAACATAGATGCCCATCACTTGTTCAAAAGCATCAGAGATGCCCAGCAACAGCGGGCCCGCCTAATTACTGAATTAACCTATTTAGTGCAGGTGGAAGCAGAAGTTTCCCATTCATGAATGGAGATTCTCCATTAGGAGAGGTCACACTGAGGTCTCTGGTGAAACGTGACTTCTGGACACTTCAGAAAATAGCAACTGTGCCTGCAGCCAAAGCGCTGCATCCAAGCAGATACCGGCCACGCATCTCTGCCAGCTCTGCTCCCCAGACGTGCTCCAACAATGTGCATCTGCACCTCCAACCCTTTCAAGCATCCTCACATTTCAAGCCAGATAATTTTCCTAGCCAGGGGTCTCAGGGAATGCGAGCTGCTCAACTGGAATGGCGTGCTTCCCCCGCCCCCGCCACATCTCACTGTGATGCACAGATCTGGCTCCAGCTCTCCAGACTCAGCAGAGCTAGGCAAAGCCGACATCGTGTCTGTGGGACTGCACGCTGCCTGCTACAAGAGGCAAAGACCTGGATTGCCAGCATCAATTCTTCTCAAAGGGAGCAGCTCCAGCACAGCAATGAGGCATTAAGAAGCGAGGGCAACACCTTAAACACGTTGTTTAAGAGGGAGAGGGAGTGAGATGGAGAGGGATCCCTCAACTCTGCAGCTGGCAGCACACACACCATAGCCAGTATCTGACTGTGCCACCCGCTGCTGCTTCATCTTGTCAGTCATCCCCCCACAGCCACTCTGCCCCACAGTCAGCCTCTCTGCTCTCATGCACACCTACCGTGTGCACCCATAACACACGCAGCGAGTGCAACAGGTGGAGGTCACCAGCCACCACCCCAACTTTGCTCCATAATAACATAAATTTGCAAAGGCTGTGAACAAAATACTGCAATAAATCCACCTTTGAAAAGAAAGTTAACTTCAAGCCACAAAAAAAATGACAGCCTAATCACTTTCCTGTGGTTTGTGATGTTACCCCAAAGCCTCCTGATACCTGCCAGCAGTAGCTCTCAAGCACTTTGCTTTCTGCCTATGTTATGAGCCACACAGACTCCCAGATCCTGTACCTTTAGGAGATGATGCTTCTGGAACTGCCTCCGGGTGGGAGTGCAGAGCAGTGGTCTCTATGCTCCCCTCAGCAGGTCCTGAGGACAGTGGTCCAACCTCCAGCTCCTCTTTTATGGATTCCAGTGTTTTTAAGGCTACTGCCTTTGATGTGTCCACATCAGAAAAACTGCCTTGGTTCTCCTCCCCTCCCTGCAAGTCCTGAGCTGAAACACACTCTGGGTTCAGCACAGAGTTCACTTCACTTCCATGGCCGTGGTTTTCTGTCCATCCTCCTGGATCCCCACACCTCTCTCCAGGTTTGAGGCTTCCAAACTCACTCGAGTCTTCTGCTTGAGCATCAAGACCCAGCAAAGATCCACTGGTACCTGACTGTTCTGCCCCCTGCTCGCTCTCTGCTGGCAGTGCACTTTGGGGCAGCACGGCATCTTCAGCTCCCTTATGCTGACAAGCAGGGACTTCTTGCTCTTCACCATCTGAAAGCACTCCATCCACAGGAGCGTCGGTAGAACAGCAACTACAGCTACTCTGATGCTCCTTCACAGCCTGCACTTGTTCAATCTCTTTGACATCCTCAGGGCTCTCTCTTCTTCCCTGCTCTATTTCACCTACTTCTCCTCGGTTCAGCTGTTCTGGAGGATTTACTGGAGAGCTACAACTTGTTTCCTGATCAGCGCAACAAGCTGGGACTGCCGCTGCATCTGTCATGTTCCCTGAAGGAGAGCCTCTTCCCACACCCACAGCTGAACTCTCAGGTGTGGCAGGCAACGCAGCGGCCTGGACTGGTGCAGTATTTTCACCAGCACTCTGGCAAGAAGCATTGGGACCTTCCTTCAGTGTGCAGCACGGTCCCAAAGGCCCCAGGACAGACCCAAGAGAAGGATCCACCCGTGTCACCTCACGTTGATGCTCTGTCAGCAGTTCTCCACGTTCCTCCACAAGCTCCTCTTCAGTGGCAGCATCTAGATTTGTTTCTGGGCTCTGCTCCAGCGTTTCAACACCGGGATTTATGCTAGAACCATCGCTTTCTAATTCCATGTTTCCAGTAGAACCAGTCATTTGTGCTTTGCAGCTGACACCATCTCCAGCACACACGTCACCGCTGCCGCTCAGCGCACACTGCCAATCACCAGAGCACTCACTGCAGGCCTCCTGCTCCACGGCACAGGAATCTTCCGCACCGAAAGAAGGAGCTGCAGTTGCAGGAAAACTGTTTCCCATGCTCCCAGCAGCACCTGACAGCAGCTGAGCTTCTGGAGACAGCTCTTCACATGCCGCCGTTTGGTTGCTTTCCAAAGGAATTACATTTTTGAGAACTCCTGGAGAAGTGCTCAGAGCGTCCATCTGACAGGGCTCCTTCTGCATAAGTGCTGAGTGAACTAAGTTCTTGGAGTAGGTGCTATCTTGAATGACAATAAACCTGTGCTTGCCTTTAGATGCATTCACTCTTGTCCTAGGCTGAGTCAGATAACTTAAAGCCAGTGACTGGGTTAACGAGCCTGTCTGTGGTCCAAAGCGGGGCAGTGAAACTTGGGCCAGCTCAACGTACTCCCCTTCAAGGTCACTTTGCAAATCCTCTTCAGGAACAGGACTGGAACACACACCATTGACAACAGTTTCACCTGACTGTGGAGCTGGGCTGCTAACAACCAGGTTGTTGCAATTTGGACTTTGTTCCTGTAGACACTGAGATTCTAGGTCTGGTAAGCTGTGCTCAGCATGGTCCATGGGGAGACATAAAAGTGAAGGTTTCCCTGTTGTCTCTGGAGCGATAGTATTATTTTCAATTATTTTTGGTTTATTTATAAATTCCGGATTAACCACGTTATCCCAGGGAACACGAAATATTTTATCATCAGTGGTCAGTAAACAATTTTCCAGTGCTATACCCATCCGCTCTCCATTGATAGTACTCAACCATTCCAGAGTAAAAATAGAGGTATAGGAAACTTCTGGAATCACGACTTCTTCTACATTATGCTTGTCTTTTGCTAAACACTTCAACACGATCCGTGGAGACTTCTTCAGATAGGGAACCACCTGCAGGTAGAAGTCACCAGGCTTCAAGATTCGCCAGTCAATGGAAGCCAGCTGGACTACAATCTTCTCGTGAATGCACAGGGGCCAGCCCTCGTGGCGAAACAGCAAGCCACAGTACTGAACCTAGAGAGAAAACACAAAGCATGTTCAGCAGCAGGAACACAGCTCAGCTCAAGCTTCTGGATGGGAGAGAGCACACGTCTCTTTTACAGAGCAGCTATGGCAATAGCACAGCTGAATTTGGGGTCTTTGGCAGTCAGCATAGGGGAGTTTTCCATACTGAGGTAGTCTCTTTAAAAGGAAACAAAGAGAAATAAGACAAGTTACCATCACAAATCATCAGCGTCTCAGGAGCTGAACACACACCAGCCATCTGCCACAAGCATCAGCTCTACTTAAAGCTGGGTCAGCACAGACAGGCAAAGGACTAGGCCCAGAACCCTGGGGTGCTGATGTCAGAGTTCCCACTTCCTAGCAGAAGAGCTCTTCTTTGCCTTAGTGCTGCAAATGCACAAAACCTCTGTCCTCAACTAAACACCACCACAGCCTGACCAGACTTCAACCATACGCACCATCCCTGCAGGCATTCAAGGCCAGGCTGGATGTGGCTCTGGGCAGCCTGGGCTGCTGGTTGGTGACCTGCACGCAGCAGGGGGTTGGAACTGGATGAGCACTGTGCTCCTTTGCAGCCCAGGCCATTCTATGATCTCTAAAGCTTACACAGCACGCTCTAGGTTGTACCAAGTATACTTGAAACTAACCAGGAGGAGGCTAAAGATGCAGAAACATTACTGCACAGAATGCCTCTACCCAGCCTAGCGCTGCAAGACACTGCCTGTCTGGTAAAGGGCCCTTAGGCTAAGATGTACTGTGGGGGAGGGAAAGCAGAATGAAGGTACTAAGCTCTGAGGACTCAGTTCTTCTAAACATGTGCTGTTGAGGTGCACAGTGTGTTCCATCTGACTTTGGTTGAGCCTAATAGAAGAGTAGGAAGCCAGGAAAAAGGCATCACACAGCTGGAGCAACCGAGAGCCTATGCAAAAACAAGTTAGGAGGAGTCAGCAGCAAGGGATCACCGTAAACCCACCAGTGAGTGGAAAGAGAGATCGGTGAAACAAAGCAGGAGAAGGGAGGCAGCAGAGCAGGACCTGCACAACCAAGCTGTGCAGCCCCTGACCTGCTGAGCCCTGAGCCTCTCAGCTACGCCATGTCTTCTTCACACAAGCCCACTTACAAAGGTTTTGCACCCAGACTTTGTAGTCAGCCAGATACTGGTTCATGTCAGCCACGTTTTTCACTTTTGAGAATTCCCACCGGAGTCTGAGTCATCTTCAGCACAACATACTGAAGTTATGAGAAGCAGCCCCTGGAGATGCCCGCTGGGCACAGACCTGCCCAGTTTTCCAACTTACAGTCATGTTCTGAATGTTTCATTTCAGCATTTCCTCCACGTTTGCACTTAGAAAGTCCTGTTACAGACATAACAGGAATTCCCTACACCTGCAACATGGGCTCAGTGTGTGAGCCTTCCAGCTCCCTAGAAATCCACCCTCGCCCCCAAACACAGCAGCACTCTGGACCCCCCCCATGCTCCCATGTACCTTCTTCCTATATTTAAAAAGAAAAAGAAAATAAAAAGGCAGTGACTCCAGGCATCAAACAAGACAAGTCTGAAGACAGTTCCCAATTAAGTAAAAGTTCACGGCTGAACCAACCTGACTCAATTATTTACAGCTTTATCACAACATCAAAAAGTAAAAATCGCTGCTTTGAACTCAATTCTGTTGGGGTAAAATGAGGTCTAAATCAAGCCACAAGCAATAATTCGTTCTTAGTTTCATGATTAACTTCACTTTCTTTGTCAAGACAAGGTCTTAGGAGGGATTCCCCCATACTGGATGCAATACTTGAATTGAAAAGCTGTCATCTAGAAACCCAGACGTGTTAGGATTGGCAGCACTGACTTCAGGCTTTTTATCTTGTTCCTCTCGCGTGGTCACATGGAGGCCCTGACAAAGATTGCTATTTATAAAAGGGCTGTATTCTGCAGGTCAGACAGATGGAAGGAAAATGCTTCCGCTCAAAGAACTTGTCACACAGCAGAGAGGCCACGAGACTGGAAGCAACCTCCTGGATCCTCACACACACTGAAACAACAGGTACAGGCATCAAGCTCCTTAGTCTCCACGTTCCCCAGTCTGCACCTTCCTCCAGCTGGGTTTCTTACCCTCGCTGCACCTGCTCACTCTCCAGCTCTGGCAATTCCCCCCCATCCCTGCAGCCAGCCCCCCCATCTCTATGCCACAGCTCCATAACGCACCTCCCCCCGCCGTCTCCTAGGCCTGCCCTCAGTGATGCCTGTTAAACACAGCTCCACTCGTTGCAGTGTGAAGCCTTGCAGAACACCAGATGTAAGGCAACAACATTTCCCAAGAGGGCTGGAAGCATTTTGCTCCTTACAGCTACAATCACCCTCACCCTTCCAGCCACACTCCCACAGTAACCCAGCCACCAGCCAGCCCTGCTCCCCAAACTGCTGAACCCAAAACACAAACTCTGCCCACCACTTTATCACGGCACGCGCTCACACTCTGCCATCACACAAGCTTCAGTACACAGTTTCACAGTCCATCCTGTGTCATACATTTACCCACCTCCTCCTGCTATTGCTCGTGTCTCCCAGCCTCATTTCATCACCATCCGGTCATCAGCATACTCTTACTTTTTATGCCAAGGTCACAGATGAGAAGCAGAATGTGTCCCATGACTCCCGTTTCCAACCAGCTCTCACTGCAGTACACACACCCTTCCTTTCACCAGTTTTTTTGCCCATCTTGTCATGCTTGCATGAACCTCCATCCCTTTCACACAGTCGTTAACTTTCCATCTGATCCATCATAAATCCTGCAAGGAAGAGATCAAACCACCAAACTTCTCTGTCTCGACAGAAGGCTGTTCTATGGGAAAGGCTGCTCTTACACTGCCTGCCACGGAGCAAACCACGTGTAAAAAAACATTCACAAATGCTTTAAGGCTCATTTAATTCCTTCCACACTCAGTGACTGCTGTTGTTGTACGCTCAGCTTGTTCTCTGTGTTTTGTTGCTAGCCCTGACTTAGTAGATTCAATACAAATCCCTGTTATCAGCATTACGTGGTAACTTCTTCCATATTCCAGGAGGAGATCAGCTGGCCCTTTTTATTCCAACCCAGCCATTTCTGCTCCCATTTCAATCCTATTCTCTGCACAACCAACCATCCACTGCCATACCCACATGCTGCATTACTACCAGGAAAAAAAAGCTAAGGTAAGACTGTTTACTTTGGAGGATCTTATATTAATATTATCTTTATATCCTAACCTTGAGCTTCCAAATCTGCCTCCCTTTCTTTTCTGCTTCCATTAAACTGGCTTTAAAAACTTATATGACCCGACACACTGCTTGTACTTCCCTCAAATGTGAGCAGATCAGAGCTTTGCAGCCCTCAATCCTCATGCTTTCCAATCTCCAAGTCAAAAGTGACTTCTGTAGCCCCTTTCCTGCACAGCATGGCTAAATTTAGCAGATCAAGACCTCCTCCTACCACACGCAGTTTGCAGAAGTTGCTCAGCCATTCTCAGGCCATACGTAGCTCACAGACTTCTTCTGTCACCAGAGTATTTCTTAATAAGTATGTTGAGGCCATGGGGGGAGGTGGGCTGACAAAAATGATCAGTTCTCAAAGACTACAAACAGTTTATATGAGAGAAAAGTGAAAAACACCACCAGTAGCAGCACGAACATAAAGCTCCATCTGCATCTACCTGACCTAAAGAATTTCTGTTAAAACCTGGAAGCAGGTTTGGGGGCATTAAGAAGTCTGACATCCAACCTCACTGCTGAGATGACCTGCGTGCCTACAGACACAACAAGCGGAAGAAGCCTCAGCAATAAAGTCACCAAACCCAAAAGACAGAGCTCTCAGAACTTCCTGATAAACCTGCAAAGCTACCACCTGAACTGCAGCAAGAGCTAGATCAACATCCAACAAGCAGGAACGCAAGTCCTTCCAGAGCCCAAATGTTTCAGAAGCATAGAGCTTTAGAAGCAGAGCACCCCTGTGCTGCTCCAAAAAGCACCTTCAAAGAGATGACGTGAAGAGGCTTATTTCAGTTGTTTGAGCATTTCAATCTGAGGCTCAAGCATTTCTGCTCTTCTCATGTTCAGTCACTGCCAGAGCCAACCCAGGCTGGCTGGGGAGTGCCAGGCTCTGTGCCCAGCAGCTGCAGCCAAGAACGCTGCCTTACAGGAAAGAGCTGATGACCAATGAGAAAGGTATCACAAAGGACCCAGGGCCATGAGGACAGCTGGGCTGGAACAAACCAAGCAGCCCAGTTAGCCCAGGATTTGAAGGCTTCTAACAAAACCTGGTTTCTAAGCAGACAGAGACCCTCCACACACACTTGGAGATCACAGACTGTTGGTCCTGTCACACCCAGTTGAGGCCCATGAACTCACCTAACACTTCATTGTGGCCTTCCAGTACTTGAAGGGAGTGGATAAACAGGAGGGGGAACGGCTGTTTAAGAGCTTGGACAGTGATAGGAGAAGGGGAATGGTTTTAAACTGAGACAGAGGAGGTTTAGGTTGGATATTAGGAGGAAGTTTTTCACCCAGAGGGTGGTGAGGCACTGGCACAGGTTGCCCAAGGAGGCTGTGGATGCCCCATCCCTGCAGGCATTCAAGGCCAGGCTGGATGTGGCTCTGGGCAGCCTGGGCTGCTGGCTGGCAACCTGCACACAGCAGCGGTTTGGAACTGGATGAGCGTTGTGGTGCTTTGCAACCCAGGCCATTCTGTGATCCTATGACTTCATGAAGCCACTGCAGAAGCTGAGATCTTGTTCTCTCAGAAGTTCCCATGGTTGCCATTCAGACAGCAGTCAGTGTTTTGCACTTCAGTGCTCTTAGGAAAAGCTTAATGAAAACACAGGAGGAAACACTGCTTTTGTTTACACTCTCAAGAAGGCAGGCAAAGCTTTTAGGGAACAAGTAATGAGAATTAGTCCCGTAATTTTAGACAGTGAGGGGGGACAACGGTGAAGAGATGGAGCCGACAGTAAACGAGAAGCAATTCTGAGCAATAAGAATTCAAACAAGCAGACTTCTAAGCGAAATACAGCACAGCCTGGGCCTCCCGTAAAGAAAGCGCAAGGCTCGAGGTTCCCCTGTACGCCCGGAGCCGGCAGCGTGAGGCCCTCACGATGCAGGGCCAGAAGGGCCCGTGAGCGAGGCGGGAAGGCGCTTACAGCCACCGCTACGGCCTGCAGCCCGGAGGGGCTGGCTGCACCCCGAGCCCTGCCCACACCTCAGAGCCCAGCGCCCTCACCTCTCCCACCTCAGCGTTCCTCAGCCCCCACCTTTCCCATTTCGGAGTTTCCTATGGCCCCCCCCCCCCCCCCCCGCACACCCCGCCGCCCCTCACCTCTCCGCCTCACGGGCCCTCAGGGCGGCACTCCCGCCTGTCTCAGCTCTCTTCATGCCCATCAAGCCACGTTTGCCCACCTATTGGCTACCGCAGCTTCAACCGCTCTCCTATTGGCCGTTGGGTCGCGCGCGGCCCGCCCACCCACGCCCTACTCTGAGCGCGGCCATCGGTTGCTGCGAGCGAGGCTTCGTGGCTCCGTCCGCACCGGCCGCAGCAGGAGGGGCGCGGCGCCATATTGCCGCCCACAGGCACCCACACGCGGCTATGGGACTCTCCGTCGTGGGCCGTGGGCCCGGTGCCGCTGCGAGGTCTGCTGGAAAGCCAGGCGGCTTCCCGCGGTGGGTGCTGAAAGCCTGAGGAGGGATTTCTGCCCACCTCCTGCTAATGAGGGAAGCCGTGAACCGCCTCAGCATCATGGCGCACACGGAACGCCGCGCAAATCCTCACAGCTTGTGGGGCTCAGCTTCATCCCCGCCATATCTGAGCAGTTCCACTCGTGTGATTTTCCCCCCCTTGGCCGTGAGAAAATGTATTGAAAACCCGGCTGCGTACAGCCTCCATGGCCAAAGCCAAAGCAGCCAGGGCAAACCCTACTTACAGGGTGGCGGTTTCTTTTGGAGCCAAGTTTGCAATGGAGGCATTTGACTCATCGTTTCTAACATTTAAGCCTCCCAACAGTAAAGCCCATTAATCTCGGTCTCGCTCTGGCAGTAATGTGACTCCTTGAGGCTACGGAGCCTTGCGATGGTTCCAGCAACCACCGAAGGGAGCCAGGGCTGCCAGGAGACACAGCGGGGGGCAACGCTTCACCCCAACCCAACAGCTTCACCCCCATGGCAGGAGAGCCCCTCAACTCAGCCATCATTGGCTGGACGTGGCTCTGGGCAGGCTGGTCTGGTGGTTGGCGACCCTCCACATAGCAAAGGGGTTGAAATTAGATGGCCATTGTGGTCCCTTTCAACCCAGGCCATTCTGTCATTCTATGATCAGCTCGCAAAGGCCATGCAAACCCTCCCCGCCAAGCCCCAAAGCCTTCCACTCAGTATTCCAATTCTGGAAGGTGAGGGCACTGCTCCACATCTGATCTCAGCAAGGTTTGCTTTCAGTAACAATTCCTCAACTGTTTCCTACTTGTCCACCTTTCCCTCCCACCTCCTAGGCTGCTGCAGACGAGCGCACGCTTTCTGCCAGGCACTTTACATCCTCCAGCAGAAAGAAGGTTCACCAGCAAAGCCCCAACAGGTCGCGGAGAGCGTGATGTACTTACACAGGCATCCTGCTGAATGCACTGCAGGATGTGCTTGGCTGGAATCAGGAAGTCTATGAGGTAGCGCAGTCCATCCCCACGGTACGTCTTCTCCACCACATCAAAAACTTGGCACAGCACGGTGGCGGCCGTAGCCTCGAACGGAGGGTAGAGAGCTGATAACGTGCTCTGAATGCAGCCGTCCAGCGACTCCGAGTCCTGCCAAGAGAGAAAGCGTGAGCGGTGCGGCAGCGCGGGACGCCCCAGCCGGCTCTGTGCCGGGAGTGCAGCCACCTCCCAGAGCAGGAGGGGAGAGGATCAAAGCAGCAAACTGCCGTCCTTCCTCCTTTCTTTTGGCACCAGTGACTTCAGGTGGAATTAAAAAAATAAATAAATAAAATTAAAATATTAAAAAAAAAAACACCTCTCTCAAAAGGCGAGCGAAGCGCTCACAGAGCACTGCGCACAGCGGCGAGATTCCCCAGCTTTTGCTTACGCAGCAAGTCCGTCTTGCTGAGCTGGGTGGGGCTGCTATTAAACCATTACCGCAGCACGTGAGCGCGTGCGAGCGAGCGAGAGTGTCATGGGGTGGATGGAGCACTGCCCTGCCGCCTGGGCACCGCTGCCGGGATCCTCTGCGGGCCGAGGGGAGACGTGGGGGAACGCTTGTGCCCAAGTTCCTCAGCATGCTGCAACCCACAGCGCTGCCGGGGCTGGTTGGTCGCAGGGGAAGCCGCTCACTGGTGCAATTCTTCATCGTTCTCACGGCAGGCTCTTTTTGGGAGCTGGGAGTTTTCTGCGGTGAGAGATGCCTCACGCAGGATCACAGCCTGCACCAACAGGACTGCCCCTGGTGCTCCAGCACGCGCCTCAGTGCCCGTTTCCTGCTCAGGTGACGGCTCGCAACTTCCCCTGCTGCTGCTGCTCGGAGCCAGCCACAGCCTGCCCGCATCGTCAGAACCCATTCCAGCGCTGGAGGCCAAATTCTGATCTGCTGCATGGGTGCAAGTCGCGAGAGCTTGCCAAAAAATAAAACAAAATAAAGCAATCTTCAGACATCTGCAGAGAGGATCGAGAGCCTTCCCTGCCTTTTTGTTTTACAGGGGACCCCTCTGGCTAACCCAAATCCAGTGGGAGTGAGCTCTGCGACAGAACCAAATGAAAGTTTACTCAGGTGTCTGGCCAGATCCTCCTCTGATATAAACCCACCTCCTTTCACTAGAGGCAGCGAAAGCATTTGAGCCTCTGGCCCAGAAGCCTCCAGCCTCCCGCAGAACAGGAACAGCTGCATGGACATGCCTGAAAACACACCTCGGTTCCACAGGAACCTGGAGAGAAAGTCAAACAAAGCTCACGTTGCCAGCCAGGACCAGCAGGAGGAGGGATCGGGAGGAAGGAAGCGTTCACTTCTTCCATTGAAGGAAAGGGTCCTTTGCTCCAGACATCAACTTGAGGAAATGCCTCAGCAACAGAGCAAGCCTAAAGTGACTTGCAGCCATAATGCTCCTCACACAAACCCTCCATCCTTTGCAGCTGCCCAGCTCGACCATCCTTCCATTCCTCATTTTTGAAAGCGTGTAGGCACAATGTATTGCTCAGCGGTACAAGCCTTTCTGTAGGAAAGCACACAGGATTGCACAGGAGAGATGGGCACATCCAGGCAGTGCCTGCACAATCCCTCCCTGCATCAGTGCGGGTGACAGCAAGCCACGATCTGCCCATGGCACTGCTTCAGCTTTTCTGATGCTGTTTCTCCTGATGTCAGCAACAAGCAAGGCTGAGTGGCAGCAAGTAAGCAGCTAACCTGTTTGTAACCAGCTGCCTCCTGCCATAGCCCTCAAGGTCAGTGTAACCAGATAAACAGAGGTTTAGGAACTATTTTTCATATTCTTAACCCAAGGACTCAAAAAGCAGGAGCAATTTTGCACACTGACAAATGCTGGATGCTAGACTCAGCGTTTAGGTCTAAACCTAAATGGGAGGGGACAGTTGCTTTAAACAAGCTTCTATCCACCCAGAATGTAAAAGCAGTATCAACCCCCAGCTCTGATTGTATTAACTAAAATGAAAAGCCTCTTCCAGCTGGACCTGACGTAACAAACAGAACTGCTTTTGAGTCCAAACACAGCCAGCTGAAGGCAAGTGCAGCTCTGGTAAGGCTGTGCCACCAGCTTCAGGGCTGCCCCGCGCCTCCGGGGGAACAAGAGGCCTTCACCTGCTGCACTTCCCCCTAGCACCAAAGAGCCCAGCTGTGGGCTCCCATTGGTATTACAGCTGGCAGCATCTGGAAATGATTTCAACCTGATCCTCTCCAGCCCCCGGATTGAAAACCTCAGCCCGTGGCAGCTGTGGGGTTCTGTTCTGCCCTCTGCCCCCGTACCTCTTGCACAGTTCTTGCAGATATTAATCCCCCTTCCCCAGTGAATTTGGTTTACTGTTGCAAATAAAACAAAGAAGGAAAAATATTTGCACATGAGCGGGTGCATTGCTCTCAGGTTCTCACACCATTCCTGCTGCCTGAGTAAAGGCTTCGCAAGATAATTATTAACACTGGCACCGAATCAAAAAGCCTTTACATGGTTAAAATAAACCAAGCCGTATATTTTTCTACCTTTAGTAAAATACAGGATAACCATAGCCTGTAGCCATTGTGAAGCTCAGTGCTAACAGACACTTCCCCTCTCTCTGGTTCACTGTACCATAAAGCCGTGATACCTGTTCAGGCTTGAAGGACAGAGAGCTGCTTTCAAGCCCCACCTTTGGATCATTTCATTAGGTTCTCTGCTAACTCCATTGGAAAAGCCCCAAACGTGGTTGCAAACTCACCCATCCCATGGGGATCCACCTGATGGCAGAGCCTCTTCAGAACACAGAGAGCGCAGCGTGGCAGAGCGTGGAGCAGGCTGGACTCTGAGCACAGACTTGGGAAACCAATTCAACAGTCCTGGAGATGGGATGGGGCTGCTTATTTGTCCTGTTAACTTCTCCGGAGGGAGAAGGAATTGCCTTGGCAAGGGCACTGGCCCTGAAGGAGCCGTGGTTTGGAAGCACAGGGAACTCAAACAGAACGCCAAGAGAAAGGCACAGCACCCTGCACTCCAGATGCCAATCAGAAGCCCGCAGCCCATCCTATCCACAAGCCACAATCCCTGTGCCACGCAGGGTACGCAACCCCCACCAGGAGGCTCAAGGAGTGAGGATAAGGGATCAGTGTCCCAGGAGAAGGAGAGCAAGCCAAACCCAGTAAGGATCCAAGGACAGGATGCTCGCACACACCTGCTTGCACACACCTACAGCTCCAGAGAGCTGGCAAAGCCCCACACAGGGCCCTCCTGGAGAAAGCAGCCCCCTCTGCGCACTGCAGATCTCAGGCCGGCCGGTCTCCAGCAGCATTGCCACATCCTGCTAATGGGAAAGGCCTGAACACAAGCTTCTTTCCAGCCGCTCGGCACAGACACAAACAGGATTGCTTTCCAACCGAGCCAGAGAGCATCTCCCTGAGCAAAATAAAAAACCAAGTCTTGGGACTCAAATGTTTCTTTGTAAATAGCACAGGAGGCCCATGAACTCCTGCACGCTGCCGCCACACCTCCCAAAAGAGAACCAGGCTTTAAAAATAACTGCTCCATAAATCAAGGCTCTAAATAAAGCCCAGGTTAAGGTCACGTCCGGCCACGGCAGCTTTCACCACACCGCAGCTGGGAGCTGGTTGATGTTACAGCCCTGCTCCAGGGACCCATCTACCTCTCCTCGTGCAAGCAGCTGCTGCAGCATGTGAGGAGCCTACCAGGAGGCATCTGGAGCAAGCAGGAGCTCCTCAGCCCTTTCTGGATGCCTTAGTAGTCAGGAAGAGGGCTCTAGCTACTGGGAGCTCCTGCCATCCTGCAATTCAAGTTGGATATCAGGAAAGATCTCCTCTCTGGAAGAGCAGTGAGGCAGTGGCACAGTTGCCCAGGGAGGTGGGGGAGTCACCGTCCCTGGAGGTGTCCCAGAGCCATGGGAATATGGCACTGAGGGACGTGGGCAGTGGGCACGGTGGGGTGGGGTTGGGTTTGGGGATCTGAGAGCTCTTTTCCAACCTTAATGACTCTATGATTTCCTTCTGACTCAAGTTCTTTCTCTTTGGGACCTGCTGCTCACCAGTCAGGGCTGAGTGCAGAAGATCTCCCTTCAGGTTTGGAAAAGAAGTCAGCCCGCCAGGGATAAGAGAGATGAATGCCAAGGGTACACATCAGGAAGGTGCCTAGGATGGAAGCTCAGGTGGCGCAGGACAGTGCAGCATCCCTTCCCTGCACAGACCTGCACTGCTCTAGCCACCCGGAGCCACCATTCCCTACAATTCACTTGACCACCTTGGATGGAAGCCAGCATTGTGCTCAAGAACACTCGCCTACAAAAAGTCCTGAACAAAGACAACACGAAGAAGAAGCACAAATCTTCCCCGCTGACAGCCCAGATGCTGTCTGAAGGCTCCTAAAAGTTCTCAGCAAGCCCAGGACTTATGGCAGACAACACTCCTTTCTGACAGGTCGGACCGGCCCATGCCACATGCTGAGGCATACATCTGGCAGCAGAGGATCTGCAGCTTTGGCAGGGTGAGCACTCAGCCTCCAAACGTCGCCTGCGTGTGGCCCCCGGCCAGCTTTGGGGACTGGGGGAAGGGAGCCCCAGGCAGGCTGTGCAGGGCCGGGTCACTCTGCCAATACAGGCTGCCGTGCTGTGCCGCTTGGCTGGGGCTGCTGGGCTCTCAGTTGACGTGAGAAACCTCATTTCCAGTAAAAACAGATCTCTGGGCTTTCCACGAACCCTTTCCACTTTCTGACAGCAAGCTTAAAGCCAGGCTGCTTTTCCTTTGGGGGGAAAAAGAAAAGAGATATTTCTGTGTTCAAAAAGGTCTCCAGCTAAAAGCAAGGCTTGTTTTTCTGACAAAATCTGAGATTTCCCACTCCCTTTCTGCAGGGAGGAGAACCCTCCCATCCCCATTTCCTGAGCAGCTCTAATCGCAGCGGCAATGAGTTCAAGAGAGGAAAATCTTCCCAGCACAAGTGCTAGCTCCCCCGGCTGGGAGGCTCGGGGGGGAGGCTGGGAGCAGAGCGCTGGCTGCAGCACCCCGCCTGCTTTGGGGTGGTGGGGCCTAAAGAGCACTGCTTACTGAGTGATGAGGCTGGAATTCACACCGCTGTCCTGCGAGATACCCGCCAATGGCTCTACCTGCTCTGTGGCTGAGCTCTGAGGGTTTGTCAGGGAGAAGCAGCCCAGCAGCGAGCCGTGCTCCAGCACAAGGCTCTCACAAGCCGGCTTCGTGCACAGGCTGTGCCTCACCGGCCCCTCCGGCCTCGCAGGGAGTGGTGCTCTGGGAATCATTTCCAGATGCCTCCCTGCTCCCCAGCCCTTCCCTGGGCCGGCGCGGCCGCCAAAGCAGCTCCTACTGGGCAGCCGCGCAGGATTAGCATTCCAGGCGCTGCAGGAAAACAAGCGCTTGGAAGCGATTAACTCATGATCTCTTGTTTAATTAAACAAAGGGGGAAAAAATGATGTATTTGCTTTTCGGCTCGGAGGTTCCGCTTTTGCGCATGCGGGAGGCTGGGAGCGAAAGGCAGGGCAGCCCCGCAGCCCGCGTTGGTTTGCACTCAGTGGGGACGTCCTGAGCAGCTTTGGGAGCAGCGCAAGCCTCCCAGAGACACAGCACTCAGCACATCTTCCTCAGAGAACTCCCTCTTCTCCAGCCTTTCCTTTAGGTTTCCCCAGTACTACACAACACTGCCCGCAGCTCCCATCTGTCCACGCAACACCCAGCGCATCAGAAGAGCTGCTGACAACTGCACAGCAGGTGAGGGTGGCCAAACACAGACCCACAGCCCGAGCGAGACCTCTGCTAGCCTACTGGAGATAAGCTCCTCCTCACAGGCTGCCCCCTATTAGCTACAGCTCAGGGGGTCAGACAGGTGTTTAAGCATCTGAGAAAGCAGAGCTGAGCCCTGTGCTGCAGCAGACGTGCCCCAGCTGGCACAGGGGCCTGCATGCGGGTGAGAAGAGCTGTGCGAGCACCAACACCATACAGCTGGGAACCAGCTTACCTTGCTTTAGTTCAATCAAGGGATTAGGTCCTTAATCTGAAATAACTGTCTAAGCACTGATTTATTTATTTTTTTTAAATATCATTGGCATAGCTCTAACCGTGCAATTAATTACCAGAGCTGTAATCAGCGCGACACAAAGCCCTGGGCACTTTGGTAACACCCTTCCCAGCAATGGACTGATGCTGGCTGTGCCTGCATTTGCCTGTCACCTCCTTGAGGCCCCAGGACAGAGCTGCACAAGCTCCCCAGGCTCGTTGAGCAGCCAGCACCACGTGCTTGTGCTCCAGCCAGGGCTCACAGCATTCAGAGTGCCACCCGAGCCAGGAACTTCCACTTCTACACAGCCCAAACACTGGCACCTTACAAGGTAAGAAAGTGCCCGTTCTTTCCAGTCTCTTCCAGTAAATGACTTTAAGAAAAATAAATCACCCTGTTCACTACCACGTCAGCTGCCTTCATCATCCTTCAGCCAGGAGCATCAGACCCTAACCCACATATCGTGCTCAGACACCCATCTGCGAGCACCTCCCAGCAGATGGGCAGCCTCCTGCGCTCCAGGAGAAAATGATAATCCTACAGAGGACAGCTGACAAGTACCAGGAATGATCTTCGCAGCGTCACCATTTAGGTTATTGCTTCAGCACCAGGTGTAAGGCTGCCGCCAGATCCCTTTATCAAGGTGCCCGAGCTGCTGGGACAGGATCCCAGGGGCAGATTTTTCAACCTGCATAAGTGAGGGTTGGATGTCTGAGTGCCTCTAAGAAAAGAACATGAGTTAAATGAGTTCCCAGACTCAATGCAGGAGCCAGATAACACTCCATGGTCTCAGCATCCCGGAACAGATGAGCCACGGCTCCTTTTGGTCTCAAACACCCCATCTCACCACATTCTTGCGAAATACAAGTCCTGCTACATCAAGGAAGGGGGGGGGGGGGGAAAACATTCTGAAGCCAGAGCAGCAATTCCAGCAGGGTTGGCTGTTCATAGGAGAAAACTGAGTGTGCAGGGGCTCTTCCTTGGAGTAGCAAATCCCTGCACGCCCTTGACTTGAGCAGTGGCAGATCAGGTGCCGGCATGCACCTTACCTCCAAGGACGGACAGAAGGTCAGGGCAGGCAGCCCAGGGACACCACAGACCCTGCCTGGATAAACATACCTGCTCCAGCGAGCTACATTTGCTCCAAGGCTCTCAGAGCTTGGGAAATAGAGGCAATGCATGTTGTACACTGAAGCTCTCTCACCCCTGAGCAGCCAAGCCTGGGGCTTAGAGCTGGACGGAAACATTTCCCCTGTATTCAGATAAAGCCCTGAACGAGTGCCTCCTGGAGAGCTAAGTACATCAGTCATAAATGCAGTGCATTGCTTTTACTAAATGCCCGAGTCAGATAGGGGTAAACACAGGGCTTTTAAAGCTACTCCCTTTATGGCTCTTTTTTAAATAGAAAAGTCTCACGTGTCCCATTATTTCCATACATATCAAAGAAGGGTGGAGATTTAACTAGCGATTTCTAAAAGACATCTTTGTGCACAGAAGGGATGTGTGCCAAAACGTGGGTGGTTATAAGCCCAAACACAAAGGGGAATACATCCACAGGCATTTTTCCCCTTGATCCATTAACGGGTCTGCATACCAGCCTGCCGAGCGGATGAGAAGGACCTTGTTCAAAAGGTAAATGTATTCTGAAAGATGACAACGGGCAGCAAAGAACCCACATCCTTTCACCATATCTGAGGCTCAGGCTTCTCCAGCTTCTCCTTCCCATGCCAGGCAAGCCACCGCCTGGCCACAGCATCTCGTCCTACCAAGGCTGACCACAAGGCCCAATGGAGGTCGCTTTCCATCACATCCCCCCACACCCTAGAGGAGCCCATCTGTCCTCAGCCGGTCCCATTCCTCTCCACCTGAGCCCTTTGGTTCCACCCAACCAATGGCTGCGGCCTCACCCTGGGATGCCCAGGGCATCACCCTGGGCTTCACCCTGGGCATCCCAGACCGACAGCAAGACGTTCAATCTAAGCAGAAAGGAGGATTTTCAGGATTTTTCCGTGCTACTTTGACTTGATATTTCAGCTTGGCATCCAGCGGTGCAAGAAAACAGGATGTGCATGAAACCCAGCAGGAGCGCTTAGCCCAGGAAATGCCCAACCTTTTGTTCTTTTTGTGTTTTACTGAAAGACCAAACCAGCCAACGGGGATATGGGCAATTCATTCGTGACCCAGAGCTGCGAGGCAGGTGTCACGCATGGTGCAGACGCACGGCCCCGAGCATCCTGCCATACAAGCAGGGCATCCCCTTTTATGTCACCACGTCTTCTGAGCACCAGGAGGAGGTCTGTTTTAGCAATGGCCTTTCCTTATAGAACCACGGCTGGTGTAGCAGCCACAAAGGCAGCGCTATTCACTCTGAGTGTGCCTCTCCCATGGCATATTTGGAAAGCCAGCACCTCCAGAGCTTGCGACCACAAGGCAGCCCTGCCCTCCTGACAGCTTACAGACTGCCAGCGACAGCTCAAAGAGCAGCCAGGAGAGCTTTCCCTCCTCAATGCCCACATGGAGCCAGATTAACCTCCTCCCTGCAGCTGGACCCTGTTCCCAACAGGACTGTGGCCACAGAGGCTGTTGGCTGCAGGCTGCTAATTCTCAGAAAAGAAGTGCTGACACTCAGGGTATGTTCCCCTGTGGAAACCTGCAGCATCTCACCAGAAACACATGATGCCTTGCATCCCCCTGTTAGAAGAGCAGGTTCTGTGATTGCTGGGTGCAGCAATCTGTGTGGGTGCAGCTGGTCTGGCACCTGCAGACTCATTATTTTCATTGCTGCAAGGAATCTTTTGGCACTGCAGCAAGGGGGAGCATGGTCACCTTCCCAGCACAGATAGTCGCCCAGAGCTTTCAGACCACTTCCAATGCTCAGGATTACGCCTCTGGGCTCTGTCTGCGTTCCAAAAAATCTCGCTCATTGCTTTGGCACAGAAATAAAGAAAGAAAATCCCAAACACTTAAAGTTCTTTGCGATTCCCAGACTCATTTCCTTCCCACTCCAGAAGACATAAGGGCAGGATGACACAAAGACCATCCTTTCTGCTGAAATCCTCCTCTCTCATCAGCACAGAGGTGCCACCTGAACTCATCTGCAGGAAGACACCAGCATTTGAATAAGTTGGGCTATACCCAGCAACCACTGGAAAGCAGCAATCGTCCTATCAAGGCAGAAGAGCAGCCTCGTAAAGCATCCTGAGCAGCTTCCCAGGGATGAAGCCATCCTCAGCCTGGAGGGCAGGGCTTTGCCTTTAGCCAACCTCCTCAGGAGTGGAGTTTTGCATTTGCTTGGGTGGCAGCCGCTCCTCAGAAGAAGCAAAGCTGGGGCACTGTGGCTCAGCCATGGGCCCTGACCACCTCCTGTGCCCCAGCCAGCAGGCAGGGTGAAGCCCAGTCCCTCTCCCATGGCAGAGTGATCGTTACTGGGGAGCGTGAGCAGATCTCCAGCCATGAAAGCCACGATGTCATGAGGTTTCACAGCTGTAAAAGCCAGTTCTGGGGGAAGTGGGCACCTCTGCCCAAAGGTATCTTGCCCGTTTGATGCTTTAGGCACCCATCAGCTACATACCATGCGTGGAGAGTGCATTTTGTATCACACTGATACAAAGAGTCACCTGCCTCACACAGCTGGGCAGCCCCCAGCAGGAGCTGAGCCTCCAACAGTCCCACAGGCCAACCCACATCCATTGAGATCCAAATCTTTCGCCTACAGGGTTTGGTTGGTTCACCAGTACACCAGAAGCTCAAGTCCAATGGAACAGCTTGTGGCTGCAGGAAAGGCCAGGAGAGCCGTGGTGTCTTTGGCAGAGGAGATGCAAGAAGCCAAGATGCAGGCCAAGGGAAGAGATGCAGGCCTGTCAGCTCAGCTGGCTGCAGAAACCAGGAGTCGGGCAACCCATCTTTTGATGCAAGCCCAGAAGCTGGACTGCAGTAGCCAAGCAGCAACTCAAGCAAACAAAGCACCAGGAGGCAGTCTGGTCCCTGATCTCTGACCCTTATAGGTGTCTGGCATGGCCAGGCACAAGGCTGTCCCACAGCCACTCCCAGTATAGATGAGGTGCTCTGCTGCCCGGCTGGTTTCTCAGCACATTCTCTAAGTGTGCAGTGCCAGCTCTGGGCAGGGGAAAAGGAGCCCTGCCCTTCCCCAGGCTCTGCAGAGGGGCAGTGCCCACAGCAGGACACCAATTCCAGCCCCACATCCAAGCAGTGTGCCTGCTCTGCTCCATCCCAGCCCGTTGCTGCAGGGCCCTGAGCAGCACCCCACGGGGGATCGGTGCCAACAAGAGCTCCGAGTCCCCGCAGCCACCCCAGGGCTGGCACCCAAATAACGGGAAGCACGGGAGCACCGCTTCCCACCTCCGGCATCACCCCATCACAGCTCCATCCCGCACAGCCCTGCTCCAAAGCCCTCCGCAGCGATTTCCTTACCATGTTCCCGGCCTCCTTTTTCCCCTCCCTCACTTCCAAAAGTGGCTTTTTTTCTCTTTTTCCTCCATGTGTGCGACGGGGCGTCTCCTCTCTCCCCTCCGACGTGAACCACTGAAGCACTTTGAGTCCCGGACTGTAATCCAAGCCCTCGCCGCCCCCAGCACAGCTCCAACTAATCTAACTCATGACACTACGGAGCAGGGGACCTCCAAGGTTTCTCTGACAGCCAACCCCGGTGCTCGGCGGTGGAGGGACATGGCGTGGGGTGCTGCCTCCCCCTGCCCCGCTGACCGATCCCTACGGCATCGCTGCTCCCCGCGCGTCCTTTGCCCGCTCGTCAGGGATGCTCCGTGCCACAGAGCTGCTATCGCCTGGGAAGATCCGAAGAGCTGCTGGAGGAAAGCAGGTCCACCGCAGACATCCCACGGAGGTGGCCAGCTTCTCAGGGAGCTTTCCAGCAAAAGTTTTCTCCCCCGCACTCCTCTTGGCTTTGTAAGTTCAGGGAGGATTCTCCGCTCCGCAAGATGCCGAGGAAGCGCTGAGGGTTGGGCAAAACCACCGAGAAATAAGCAAAGAGCACTGAGAAAAAGCTGTTTTCTCGAACTTCTGGGAAGGAAAACGAGAGAGGCAGTGACCGCTTCAGGCAGCGGCAACAAACTGCATTGGGATCAGGCGAGAAGCAGAGACCTCGCCCCCTCCCAAAGGAGGAAGTAATTTAACATGGCAAGTTTCTCCACCCCTCCATTAATTGTTTAAGATGGCCGGGGGCCAAAATACTGCCCCTGAGATCTGGGAAGGTCACAGAGCAGGCAGGCAACAGCCTCCAGAAGCAATAACGGGAAAGGGCAGAGCCGGCGAGGGGGAGGCAGGTGCCGGCGCCACAGGACCCCCAGGAGAAGCTCTGGGGCCGGGGCGTGGGGCAGGGCTGCAGGATTTGGGGTGGCGTGGACCTTGCTAGGGACGAACCTCCAAGTCTGGAGGCCAGGGTGCTGGCACCCTGCTGCTGGCGATGGTGAGACAGAGCGGTGCATGCCAAGGGGAAGGGAGATTCAGACCTACTGCAAGAGGGACCACGGTCCCCGCAGGGACAGGCTCAGCAAGCTGGGCAGCAGCCGTTGCTGCTAAAGCCTCTGCTGCTCCAGCCAAGGGCAGCAGGGATGGATGACTGTCCCTGCAGGAGTTCAGCTTGCTTTCCTTAAGCAGAAAGAGAGGCCCTCCTAGATGGGATGCAACAGCAGAGCAGAGCAGCTGCATCACTGTTCAACACTTATCTTCTGAAGTCCTTGCTGGCACAGCCTTTCCCACGGCCGTCAGCACCTACTCACCTCCTCCTTGCAGCAGTTTCCCACTGCATGGACCTCCTGCTCACACCAAGCGAGGTCAGGCTGGGTGAAGGACAGCATCCCCAATACACAGAGAGGATCACAACCAACCACCCGGTTGTTACCATCCCCAGCATCCTAAGAGGAATCTATAATCCTGCCTCTGTGTGCAGAGAGCCTTTCCCTCCTTGTCAAATTCACAGCAGAAGGATGAGGAAACTTCCCTAGCAGAGCCTCTGAGCACAGACTTCAGTGTCTGCACAAGGCTACATTTGCAAGCCAGCTTTGTCCTTCATTTATTCCCCAAAGAACATCTCTCAGCTCATGACCACAGCTCCAGCAGGAGCTGGAAGCATCCCCATGGGCCGTCCCCACACTGAGAAAGGCAGCAGAGAGTGATGTCTTGCAGGACACGTGGCATCCAGCTGGCTGTGACAAGTGCTATCAGAGATGCTGAGCTGTTCTACTAACAGCTCCAGGAGAGCAGCTATCAGCTCTTCTCAACCCTGGGAGCACAAAGTTGGCTTTTCCTGCAGCCCCAGTCAGCAGCAGGATTAAGGATTATCAAACACATAACTGCAGCTCTGAGAGTCAGGCAGAGAAGGGGGGCAGCGCTGAGGGCTGTGTAGGAGTCTGCAGCATCCCCATAAGCACAGACAAGGAGGGCACAATGTAAATGCACGCACACACACACCCCAAATCCAGTTTCCATCACATTTTCCACCTCTATGACCAGGTACAGAGCCAGGTGCTATCCAGACCATCAGCCAGCACTTGCCACCCCAGTGCTACTCATACTATGCAGTCATTAGCACGTGATTTTTGAAGTGCAGCAGATGTCTTAGCCACAGATACGACAACAGAGAGCTCTCTGCAAGTTCCCAGGCCAACACCACATGAAATTCAATGGTTGTATGTGCAAAAGCAGCAAGGGAAGGGGCTGCCTAACAGGAGAGCAGCTCAGCATCTTCCCCCATCCCAGGCTCTGCCCATCGCAGCCAACGGCAGTGATGTGATTTCCTGTGCCCTGCTGCAGGGAACATCATGGTGCTGTTTACTCTTGGCTGGATCCTAATATAGATAATTTTTTTTTTTTTTTTTAACTGCAAAGCGGCCTCTCCCTCGTCTGCTGCATCAGAGATCTGTTTCTTCCACCAGCACATGGCAGCCAGCTGCAGCCAGCACTGCAGTGGGTGTTGAACAGCCCCTCGAGTGTGGTGCACAACAATGCCACGCTTGTTCCCCAGCACAGGCTCGTACTGTCTCCTTGCAGAGCAGCTCCTCACTCTTTCACGAGCCCCGTGGTTTTCTCGGGTTGAATACTAATTGCTGATGCCAGTGCAGAAGTCTGCTGTCAGCCAGGAAGGGGTGAGTTTTGTGACCAAACAGCCTGCCCAAAGCATTGGCAGGGCCAAGCACGCAGATCCAGGTCCTTTGCACAGAGCCACAGGCAGTTTTACATCGAGGGAACCACTCTGGCATGCGGTGGTGGGGTCCTGCTGGACGCTTCCCCTTTTCTGGAGCTGGGTTCTGGAGCTGCACTGCTATCAAAGTGCCTGCTGAGGCCCCAGGCAGACAGGAAGAGAGCACAGGCAGTCGCTCTGCTTTGAGCCCCTGCTATTAGAGGTCTACTTCTCAGCTGTGCAAAGCAGGGAGAGCTCAGTACTGTTACCAACAGGACTCAGCTGTTCTGGAGGAGACACAGATGTTTTGGATGACAGATAAGGACATCTTCTGACCTAGGGGAAGTTGTGCAATGAAAGCTAGACAGTCTCCCTCCAGCAGCCAGCAGCTCGCAGCAAAACACCCCATGCACTCCACATTGACTCAGCACCAACAGCAGTGTTATGCTCAGCACCAGGAGTTTCCCATGTCTATGGGCACCTCTGGGGACAAGGAGAACCTAGGAGCAGGTGGTGGCAAACCAGATGACTCCAAATCCACTTCCATGCATCTGCTGCACCGAGGCTCTCCGCCACCTCCCACGTCCACACACATGGCTGTGCAGATGTCCCACGGATTAAGCTGTGCTCTCAAAATACAGCTTCACCATGTTATGATCCCAGCAAGCCACCTACTGTGAACCCCATCAGCATGCAGGGACATGGGAAGCCACCAAGAAGCAACGTCAGATCCTGCAGGTGCCTTAAGTCCAGTGATGGATGCTTACTTGAAATAGGTTTAGTCAAAGGAAACAAGTGCTGCAAGCAGCCCTCAGCACCAACAACACTGCAGGACTGAGCTAGTCCTCTCCCCATTAGGAACACAAGAGAGAGTGAAATGCGGCTTAATAATATTTAAACCTTTATTTCAGATCACAAGAAGGCCTTGGTTTCACAAGAGTACCTCTTGGTTTAACTAATTAATTTGATAATCCTCTATTTGGAATCCTCAAGAGACATTCAGCCTTGAAAGCAAGTAATTACCTCTAAGTGGCAACCTCTTTGTGAGGCCCAGCCTGATCAGGAAAAAAGTGTCTTAAGCCAGAAATATAATCACTGTGTGATTTCCCAGAAGGAGTGGATAAGAGGCAACATAACAACAGCTGGTCACACTCGCAACCTCAAGACACAAGAGCCACTCAATTACCAGGTCTCCAGTTTGCACTTCAAGAAGCCATTCAGTGCCACACACAAACCTGGCACGCAGGCAACCACCAGGAAGCTTTACAGGAGATGATTTATATTTCTTGGCTGCTTCAGACCCCACCGCCATCTCTGGTTAGATAAGGGCAGACAGGCTTTCTCTGAAGAGCAGCCTGAAAGCGACCCACCTCTCTCCAGATCTCACAAGTTTAGTAGCATGGAACAGTCATCTGTTTACCTACCCATGCTAACCAGCCCTGCTGGCAGCGGTGCTGTGTGATATTCAATCCCAGCAGTGCATGTTTACTCTCAGATTGCTCAGCTCAAACCTAGACATGCCCATGGGCACCTCACCCTTCCCAGCCCAGCCTGGCAGGGCTGTGTCCTCCACACATGGAGCACAGGGGCTCTCAGCTTCTATCAAACAGGGTCCTTGGTCACTGTTGCCAGAGCCCACTCCTCTTTCCAGGTTTGTGTGACAAAGCACAGCTTGGAAGGATGGATGCCTTCCACCCCATGCTTCTGAACCACCGGCTCTTATGTCACTGCCCTGTATCCACCTCACATGAGCACCTTCAACACGAGAAGCAGACTGAGCCCTCACCAAGGCACCCAGGAGGTGCCGAGCAACAAGAGAAATAGGCAAGCACCTAGACACACACTTCTGGGCATCCCAAAAGTGATTCAAAATGCAGTTATACCTAGCTAGGAGGGAAGGATTCCAGCTGTAACACCTGCTTCAGAGAAGGAGGGATCCACCAACAACTGCTGAATTGTGCCCACCACAGCTTGGGCGCTCAGTGGGGTCAGCACCAGGGGCTACCCAGTACCCCAAGAGCACAAGACCACAATACTTCCATCAACCTGCTCCAGGAACTCTGACCCCACGGATTACCATCCCTAAAGGACGAGCATCCTGCCCCAGCCCCCCTTACAAACCCCTCACTTACATCCAGCACTTGTAGAGCAGCCTGCACCCAGCAGATCCCAGCAGATCCTGCAAACCATTCTCCCATGGCAGAGCCTCTCTGAAGAGAAGGAAAGCTCTCACCTCCCTGCAGTCTGCTCCTCCAGAGCAGAGGGAGAAGCAGCTGGGTTAGATCTGCACTCTCTGAGGCAAAACAATCGCCCCAAGGTGCAGCTCCAGCTGTGGGCATGTAATCAGTGCTTTACAGAGCTGCATGGGCGTTCCCTGAGACCAGCTCTAACTCTGCCTGTGTTCAGCTGGGCTCAGCACTGGCTGCTTAACACATGCCCGTCCAACCACTGGTCCTCCAGGTGCTTCCTACAGCACTCTTAATCCTGCTGTTATTCCTAGCAGAGGAACAACAACCTGCCCAGAGCTGACCTCCCCAGTGCAGGTGTGGGCTTTGCCTTCCTCCAGCCTTACCAGCTTATGCTGAAGTCAGAGATCTAGTTCCTCTGTCTCAGCCTCAACTGAGGAGCTCCACAAGGCTCCAGGCTGAGGTTGAAACAACTTAGCAGCAGGCGTGCAGCAGTTGTTGGGGGGTCAGGGTCTTCTCCCCAAGGAAGTTTGTGCCGACTACATCTCCAGAGCCCAGAAGGAGATGGGAAGGCTCCCTGGGCATCCGCCTGCTCCGGGTTGTATATAGCTGGCATTTAGAGGAGCGAACCCTGGGGACTGCCTGCAGCAGGACACACAGCAGGGAGCCACAGCAGAGGGACATGGGGCACGGTGGGCTCCTGGAAGAGGTCATGGGTGCTACACCAGAAGATCTCTGCTCTCCACATAAAGCACTTCCCTGGCACCAGAGCTAAAGTGCACTACTAAGTTAGTAAATAAAGCTTGAGATAGGTGAAGGAAGGGGACTTGTGCCCCTGCCCTCCTTATCATTGGTCTCTCCCCCTTTCCTCTCGTCTCTTCTCCATCAAACCTGCTCTGCTTATGGATCTCTGCTCCCACATCATTTTAGATTGGAGCTGAGGAAGACGTCCTTTATGCTCAGGGCAGTGAGGCAGTGGCACAGGCTGCACAGAGAGCTGGTGCTGCCGCATCCCTGCAGATAGAGAATGGGGCTCTGAACACTGATGGAGCTGTGGGTGTCCCTGCTCAGTGCAGGCAGTGCGAGCAGAGGGTGTTTAAGGTCCCTTCCAGTGCCCAGGATTCTGTGATGATGATTCTCTGATGGGAGCACAGTACAGCCAGCGAGGGAAGGGACCAGGAGGCTCAGATGTGGCAGAGATCGATCACGTTATACTGGGGGCCTCCAGGAAAGCCGGGTTAAGGGTGGCTGTGAGACTGATACTCCACCTATCCCTGGACTGTCCTGTGCAGATACCCCCTCCACGCCAAGTCCAAGGAGCGGAGCGAGCAGCAGGCCAACACACAGCAGCCAACACACAGCACGGCCAGGACGGCTGCCCCGCACGCCTTCTCCAACCACATGGAGCCCGCGATGCCCCCGGGGCACCATTTCCCAACCCTCTGCTCACAACCCGCGTAAGACTACATGTAGACATCCGCACATCCACCCAGCAGTAGAGGCCCAGCCGCCATCTTGCCCTGCTTCAGACAGGCCGCATCCCCGGCCTCGCGTGGAGGCAGCAGCCCGGGACGAGGCCGCGGTCCGGGGCGACACCTGCCGGCCGTGCCGGGGCTTCGGCCGGGGCCTGCTCGGGGCCGAGGGCTGGGCCCAAAACCGGCCCCTCCTTCCCACACAGCTCCCGGGGGGAGCCAGCCTCCCTTCTCCCACCCCTGTGCCCTGCGGGGCAGCATTGATCCCGGCTGCCCACCCGCCCGCCTCAACACAGAGGCCCCACGCAATTAGGCTGGTGGGTGTTAATTAGAATCACAGGTCAGCGGCGCAGACAGAGGCAGTCAGGCTGACCTAGAGCTGTGTGCAGGGCAGTTTCTTGTCAAGCAGCGCAGCAGGGGAGCTGCCTGTAATTAAATGAGGAATGGTAATTAGTTTATTAGCTGCTGACCTTGTGCGCAGCCCCTCCTGCCAGCACCTCATAGACTAGAATCATAGAATCATTAAGGGTGGAAAAGACCAATACGATCCTCAAGCCCAACCCCAGCCCACTCCCACCATGCCCACTGCCCACATCACAGAATCACAGAATGGCCAGGGTTGAAAGGGACCTCAAGGATCACGAAGCTCCAACCCCCTGCCACACGCAGGGCCACCAACCTCCACATTTCACAGCAGCCCAGGCTGCCCAAGGCCCCATCCAACCTGGCCTTGAACACCTCCAGGGATGGACGGGGCATCACAGCCTCTCTGGGCAGCTATTCCAGCACTTCACCACTCTCATAGGACAGAATTTCCCCCTGACATCTAACCTAAATCTTCCCTCCCTCAACTTCAAACCATTTCCCCACATCCCTCAGTGCCACATCCCCACGGCTCTGGGATGCCTCCAGGGATGGGGACTCCCCCACCTCCCTGGACAGCTGTGCCAGCACTCTGTCAGAGAAGGAATTGCTCCCAGTACCCAACCTGACCCTTCCCTGGTGCAAATCAAGGCCATCACATCACTGTCACCTGGAAGCAGAGACTGACCCACTCCCCCTGCTCTGCCCCAACCCCATAGTGATGCATGAGGGTATTGCGACAGAAGTGCAGGACCCCACACTCGGTCTTGTTGGAGCTCATACAGTTGGCCTCATCCCAGTGATCCAGCACATCCGTATTCCTCTGCAGGGCCTTCCTACCCTCAGGCAGTTGGTCACTTTCTCCTAACGTGGTGTCATCTACAAACTTACTGAGGGTGCACTTAGTCTCCTCATCCAGATCATCAGTAAAGATATCAAACAGGACAGGCCCAGTCCTGATCTCTGGGGAACACCACTCACGACTGGCCGCTGGCTGGATGTAACTCCATTCCCACCACTCTCTGATCCCAACCCTCCAGCCAGATTTTTACCCAGTGAAGAACACAGCAGTCCAAGCCACAGGCTGCCACTTTGCACATGAACTTTCTGCCTCTTCCTACCACAAAGTACAAATAATCAGGTCTGTGGGCAGCTAGCCCACTCCCATCCTGCCTCCCAGTCAATACCTGGCACCCCACAGCTGCCCCATTTCTGGCCAAGCACAGCAGCACCTCAGGGGGCAGCACATGTGTGGAGGCTTCCGGCCCCTCTGAAGGTTTGGGGCGGTTTAGTCGCTTTTTGGTAAGTGAAGCCCCGCGTGGAGGTGGATTTGTAGACAAATCCAAGCCCAGTGAGGTAGCTGGTTGACTTTCTTTGCTCTTTATTGCACACTGTAATTTCCTGTTTGCTTCAAAAGCTATTCTTGCAAAGGAGAGAAAAAAAAAAAAGAAAGAAATCAAACACTTATAATAATTCTGCCGGTTCCTTAGCAGGAGAAAACAAAGATCAGAGCGAACCTCTCAGAGGTCACCAGCTAATTCTGCTATTTAGCCAACGCGCTTTCCCCAGACAATGCAGCCCTCCTGCAGCAGGCCAGCTAATCTGCTTACTCAGCCGGTGCTTTCAGCCCAGGAAAATAAAAGCTCGTGTTCCTAGAGTGGTCAGCTCCCAGGAGTCAGCCCCCACATCTCAGCATGAAGAAACACAGCACGTTCTGGGCCTGGGTATTTGCTTTCATTGTTTTCTTTTTGGATTACCTTCCCAAAGCTTTTGCTAGCAGGAGAAGGTTAAAAAAAGCCACGGAAAATATTTCTATATGTGCACGTGTATGCGGTAGATGGGACGGAATATCCTGGCTTAGGAGCTGGGGGGCTCTGGAAAAGCAAAGCTCTGACACGGTCTCCATCAACAGTGAGAGCTTAGTGGGGCTGCAGGAGGAGGAGGCCCATGCATGTGCATTGACCACCTGAACACAGCAGAGCTCCAGTGGGCAAGAAGAAGAGGCACTTTGCCCCTTTTAAGCCCTGCTCCATGGCCCAGCTCCGGGGACATGCCACGAGCTTGGGACTACCGATCCCACCACCTCCATGGGTACCACCTCCCCACAGCATTCTCAGCTCCCACCCGCTCCAGCTCACCTGACACAGGTCCTGTTCACCTGCAGGGCAGCTGGGATGTGTGGCATGGGATGCCAGAGGGTGAGGTGAAAAGAGCTTCGATGGTTTCTTCAGGGATCTTTGCCTTCCTTGTGGCTGTGGAGAAGATCACGACTTTAGGATCCGGGACATTCATGAAATCAAAGCCTCCACACGTCAGCATCCATCCTGGCTGCTTTTTAAGAGCCCCCAATGGCAGCAGCCTGGCCACGCAGTCCTCCAGAGCACGGAGTCCTACTGCTGTGTCTGCTCCTCCAGGCAAAAGCAGAGAAATCCGAACCACGCAGAGGGGTGTGGATCACCCCACCCAGCTCCTACTGGCCTGCAGATCCCACCGATCCTTCTGTCCTCAGCCCATCCATGCTGCAGCTCGCTCCCCTGCACACTGGGACGCAAGGAGAGGGAAGCTCACTGCGAGAAGGCACGGGTGAGCCAAGGAACTGGCTTGACACGCGGCAGAGGGGTGCAGCACGAAGCACAAAGGCAGCAGCACTGCCGTCCTGGCTGCTCTGCCCTGGAACGCAGCATGGGAACCACTGCCCAGTGCAAATCTGTTCTTCATTATCCTCCCCGGCTGCTGATTGATGCCGGCTCAGTCACCGACGACGTGCTTTGTGGCCTAGGATGGCTCACATCCATCAGACAGGCAACTTTTTTGGGGGCTGGCATCCATCCCTCCAAGGTAATTCAGGAGTGACAGTGAGTCCTCACCTCCACGATAGGCTTTTGGTGAAGGCATGGGGCAGGGGTGGCTGCAGGAGAGAGGGGATGCGGTGGTGGCACCGGGGCAGCAGGATGCTTATCACAGATGGTGGCTGGTGGTGTGATGATGATGATGGTGAGTTACCACCGTGCCATCCTCTGTCACATCTTTGGCAGGTTTGGGCACCAAGAGCTTGGTAGAGCTACGCAGTGATAGAAACATGGCTGGGGCAGGGAGGTCCCTGTGTAGACTGGGTGGATTGGGATGGGGTCTTCATGGAGCTTCTCCTTCACACCCTTTGGGCCTCCCAAAGCGGCCTCCAAGAAGCGGGGTTTGGTTGGGTCGCAACAGACCTGCTGCTTGTCCTGAAAATAGCTGCTGTGAAGTTGTGGCTGTGCAACTCCACGGGCAGAAGGTGGATACAGAACAGAACATGAATATAGCTCATCGCAAACAGGCCAGGGGGGAAGCCAGCTCCTTCCCATCTGCAACAGAATCCCACCCAGGGACATCAGCAATCCTGCAGAGCAGTGGAGGATCCTGTGTTGCAAATTGCATGTCCCACCACCGAGTAAAAACCCTCCCCATCCTCTCCATCAGCATCCCATAACAGCGACCAGAAGCAGCCGATCGTGGCTCCCCACGGCTTCTCTTGGCCCCAGGAAATGAGTTATACAGGAGGGTGGGAGCTGAGTGCCCACACGAGCGGTCAGGAGCAGAATGTAACAGTGAATGGACTGAGGTCCCGAAAATGTGTCCGCCCACATATGGTCAGCCTGAACACCCTGCCTGAATCCCTGTTTGCCTTCCCACTGTTCTCACGTGTCTGGCTCTGCTGTGCTTTGTGCTTGCTGAAAAACCTGGGGAGGAGTGGGAGGTGAGAAGCTGGATGCCCATTCAGCAGCTTCCCACCACTGACGCCTGTGTAGGTCATTCTGCAAACATCACATGAGGGAATCAGAAGTGCTGCAGAGATGGAGCAGAACGAAGAAGAGTGCGAGGTGTCCTGTGGGTCAACAGCACCCTTGCTACAACAGAGAACATGAAGCCGGCAGTTCAAGAAAAGGATTCTTCCCTTCAGTTTGATGCCTAGCTGCGTGCCAGCTCCGATTTGGGGCTCCTCAGAACAAGATACGGATTTGTTCTATTTCTGAAGCTTACCTAGGAGCCCAGTAGTCATGGTGCCATGGGAAGGCTATGATTTTGAGACGCTGTGCAGTGCTGATCTGGGAGATGGCCAACACCACCCCTCACCCGCAGCTCGGCTCTCGCATCCTGCCGATGCCCCATTGCTGGCGCTGCCTCGCAGCCTCTGCTGACTTCACAAGTTCTGGGAAAAGGGGGAAACTGGGGGAGCCAAGCATTGGAGAAAGTAAATCGTTGTGGAAAAAATGTGCAGATCTAATGGCAGTGCTGGGAGAAGCCTGTGTGCAGAATGGTCTGCAGCAGTCAGACAGCTCCAGGATGGGGTTGCTTATAATAACAGTCGGAGGGCTGTATGCTCTGGGTTGCAGCCTGACAAGCAGCTAATTTGTTGAGCCTCTCTCCGTCCTGGAGAAGCAGAGGTTTGGGCACATGTGCTCGTGGCTTGGCCCGGTTTTTGTGTTTTTCCACTGAGGCACTTTGGTATTTTTAGGCTGAAAGAGATGGAACTGTGCTGTGCTGGAAGGAACAGCTCTGTGCAGGCAGGAAAGGGAAAGACAGAGATTGGAGGAGGAGAAAAACACTGACAAAACCCCACGGGTGCAGGAGGGGCCGCAAACCCAACCCGGAGGAAGCAAAGCACGCAGAGGTCCCCAGCAAGCCCTGAGTCCAGACCATGCCACCTGCTCCAACTCTGATTTATTGAACATTACAAAATACTCTGCATATAGTTTCACATTAAAACAATATTCTTGCAAATAAGATACTAAGTCTGGAGTTGTTCGTGGTGCCCACGGCTACAGAAAAAACACTGACCCAGCTAGAGATTTAGTATGGCCCAATATCAGAAATCAAAACTGGAATAAGGCATACAAGAAATGCAAAACTATATAAAAAACCTTTTAAAAACCTCATGCTCCAGTTGGCAGGGCAGGTACAGAGCAGAACGGCCTTGCTAGCAGTACCGGGTGCCGCCGCCTTGCCCGACCCATGCTGGGCTCATTCACCCAGTGCATCAAAGCATCCCGATGCCTGCAGACCCAGCACCCCAGGGAGCTGCAATGGGCAGCCATGTGCTTGCTGTTAGGTGTTAGCAGCCCAAATTGGAGCATCCCCACTCCAACTACACCGAGCTCTGAGCAGATCTTGGGGAACAAGATTCTGGGGTCCCTCTTGGGTGGCTGGGGGCAGGTGCCGGGGCAGAGCTTTGCAGATGCACTCAGCTCTCACCCATCTGCTCTCACCATCTCCCCTGTTCCTGCTTTACCATTCAGCTCTGCTGCTCCCCTTGGTGCCTTCCCAGGTGACGAGCCCCAGGCAACTAGAGGGACTGGGATGCAGGCAGAATGAAGGGTGCCATGCAGGGCTGCTGTCTCCTAGTAAAGCCAGAAAACAGAATGCTGCAGCCATGGGGAGCACACCTGGGTGAGCAGTGTGGGGCTGGCACAGCCAAACGAGTGCCAGAAGTGTCCCTGTGCGTATGCAGCCTGGCTCCCGGTGGAGCCAAACCTCAGTCCTGAGAAGGTCATGGCTTTGCTTCTGCAGTGCCTCCAGAACCCAGGGGACGGAGCTGCTGTGGAAGGGGGCCGATCTCTGCTCTCCCAACGCGCTCTCAGCAACCCAGTTCCCGGAAGCCAGAGGCTGCGTGGGGATGGGCTGTTGTGCAGCAGCCTCCTGCAGAGGCTGGAGGGTCAGCTGGAGGAGCCCATCAGCCAGAACCCCAAACCTCACACTGGCACAGCCACAGTGGCATCAAGACCACCTCTGGGAGGAACACCTCTGGCCTCCCAGTGCTGCGATACAGGAGACAAAGACCAAAGAACAAGAGAGCCAGAGGCGGGGTCTGTGCCCCCTGGGTGGATGGGACTGGTGCCTGCTCTCGCAGCATCACGCCCACCTATCTACCAGCCTTGCATCAGCATGAGCAAAGCCCCAGAGCTCTCCGGCTGCTCCTGGAGTTGGAGGAGACACGCAGAAGCTTCACGAAGCACAACGATGGAGCAGCTGGTGGGTGGCAGCCTGCCCCACACGCCGTGCGTTTCAGATGTGGCTGGCTCTGCTGAACGCGAGCCGCCGGTGCTCAGCCGGGGGCAGCCCCCTGCCC
The DNA here is from genome assembly GCF_019232065.1 of Centrocercus urophasianus. Taxonomy (NCBI): domain Eukaryota; kingdom Metazoa; phylum Chordata; class Aves; order Galliformes; family Phasianidae; genus Centrocercus; species Centrocercus urophasianus. The sequence continues at coordinate 1,322,227 of NW_024885077.1, read as the reverse complement.
TGCTCCTCTGTGCCCATCAGGGGCTGCAGCTCCTGCTGCTCCACACCCTCGGGGCTGCTGTCGCTCTTCGACCTGCTGCTCTTGGATATATGGCTGGGGAACTGGAAACGCGAGACCTGCTCCGGCGTCGCCTGGCTTGCTGACTGCGGCTGCTTGTCCAGCATGGGGCGGGCGAACCTCCTGTGCTGTGCTCCTGTCTCGATGCCTGGAGGAGAGGCGATGCTCTCCAGGGAGGAGATGCTTTGGTTCCATGCTTTCTGCATATCCACCGGCACGATTTTGGTGGTCTCCGAGGAGACGTAAACAGCCAGGTCAGCCTGGTCTCCTTTCCATGGCAACTCCTTCTCTGCCAAGGTGGGTGACGGCGGGATGATGCAGGGGCTGGGGCAGACGTCCAAGCTGCCTGGGGGTGCAGAAGGAAGGACAGAGGGGGATACTGTGTGGCTCCTGCTCTTTCAAACCCTGGTACCGATGGGGACCCTTCTGATCTGGCCCATTTTGGAGGCTCTGCTGTGCCTCCATGGCCACAGAGAAGAGCAGCTCTCCCATTCGTTCTCCATTCACTTTGCTCTTGCCCAGCCCAGGCCAACCTTGCTCCATAGGCAGAGGAAGAACTGACATGCCTACCTGTGGTTGTCCTTCCCTGCAGGACCTCATCGGTGGCACGAGCGATGAACACGATCCCTTCATCATCCTCTCTCTCTGTCTCTGAGCTATCGCTCTCCTCCTCATCAGAGCTGACCGTCACCAGCACGGGAGCTGCAGCCACACAGGGGGTGTATGGAGGATGGTTACCCTAAGAGCTGCCCCCCTGCACCCATGGGAGAAGGATCTGGTGCCAGCATAACCCCAGTGTCAACAAGCACAGACAGCATGCTGCTGCCATCCCACCCCAACGAGTCCCCTTGCAGGTTCTGAGAACCAATCCTAAGCCCTCCTTACCCGCCTCCTGCCAGGGGACGTTTCTGTGTGTCCTCCCATTGGGTGCATCACTGGGCAGAGAGATGTTTTTCTGTAGAGGGAGAGGGATCTGAATAGGATCCGACCCCATCCCTAGGCTCTGCAGATGCCAAAGCCCTGCAGCACACCACGGGCCCCGCAGCACCTCACTGCCCCACATCTAGTAGGGGAGCAGGAATTTGGGGATCGCTTGCCTTCTTCCTGCTCTTTTCCTTCAGCCTGGCTTTGCTCTTGGAGGAGCAGACGTTGTGCTTGGTGGACTTGAACGTCTCCAGGCGCCTCTTCATGTTCTGCCGGAAGATTTCTTTATCTTGGCGTTCTTGTTTATCTGGAGAGATGAAGTGACGGCTGTAGCTGGCCTTGTACTGGCCGAGGGAGAGGCAAAGAGACACAGGGTGAGCAGCCAGCCCCGCGCAGCACCCTCCATCCCTGCTCCTGCTGCAGGCGGCAGCGCTCACCCGCCGCCGGGGCTTGTAGAGGCTCCCGCGCAGCACGTGGTGCATGGCTGCATCCTCCTTGTCCCGCCGGCTCCGCACCGTGTCGATCACCTGCAGGTCCAGGCAGGCACCACTCCCGCTCTCCCTCCTGGGGAATTGGGGCATCCCAATGGATCTGACTCATCCCGACGGATCATGCCCGTCCCAATGGATCCGACCCATCCCAATGGGTCCAGCCCATCCCGGGGATGATGCTGCCAGGGAGTGCTGCCCAGAGGCAGGGGCGTAGAGTGATGCTTGTACTCACAGCAGGTTTGTAACCGACGACTCTGACATGGACGTGCGGCTGGGCATGGAGGGCAGTGCCAGCTTGGCAGCTGACAGCACGTGGCCACCCTGGGGGGGTGACAGAGACTGTCTGGAGGGGTTCCCACCACCTCATCCAGTGGGACCCAGCTCCCACCACACGCCCCTACCTGGTCCACAAAGCTGATGGCATCGCGGATGTTCAGCTTGTAGTAGACATCCCAGATCTCATCCCGCAGCTTGTAGGCAGATTTCCTCATCAGGAGCTGGCTCAGGTACTTTTTGTCAAACTGCTCCCACCTGCAGCAAGATGGACACGTGGGTGGCTAAAGTCCCACAGGGGATGGGTGGATGGATGGATGGATGGATGGATGGATGGATGGATGGATGGATGGATGGATGGATACGGTGGTCATTGGACGTTTTCCCATGCAAAGTCCAAAGTGCCCAAAGCATTGGGAGAGAAGGCTGTGCCTGAGAACACCCTGGCAGAGGACAATAGGAGGGGACAGGACATGCTGCCATGTTGTCCCCAAGCCAAGGGGAAACCGGAGACCCAGTGACGGGCGCAGGGCTGGAGCTGGTGCAGCTGCCCAGACAGAGCTTCCCTGCAGGAAGCAGGCTCTCTGCACGCTTTTCCTGTTGCAATTCTGCAGACAAACACTCAAAATTGTAACACTTCCTTCCTCAGTATCCAGTGCGTCTCTGTCTGGGGAGGCACAATGACATCACGGCCACCACAGTCCTGCAACAGCTCCAGCATGGGCAATGCCACCTTGTGCCTTGAGTCACCTCTGCCCAGCCTCTCATTAGGACACTTCTGGAGCATCGGTTTGCATTGGACCATGCAGATGGACAGACATACCCCTTCCTGGTCCTGCTGCCTTGCCTACAGCAGGACTGCCCACCTTGGGATGTCCCCATAGCTGCCATACCACCCCGTCCAGCTGAATGCCAGCAGACAAGACACTCACTTGTCCCGCCAGTAGTGGTAGCCGTGGTGTCCCACGATGTCCTCCACTGCTGCCAGGATGTGGTCAAAGGCCTGGAGTGAGGAGAAAAGGGTGAGAGTGGTGGAGAGTGACCCAGGATAAGCATGCCTCATCCTGGACTGCAGGGAACACCTACATGCTCATGTAGCTCCTCATTCAGTGTGGGCTTGTGGTGGTCGCTGCGTTTCACCTTCAGCCACGTCACCAGTGGTTTGATGGTGAGGCCCTGGAATGGCAGGAGAGGGCATGGGAAAAGATTGGGTGGGCAAGAGGGTGCATGGATAGGGCTTAAGAGCAAAAGGAGCACAAAGTGACCAGGGCCATTGGTAGTGACAGCCACGTGCAGTGTTCCCACTGTGCTTTGGATCTGTGTGATGGCACTGTGGGGATCTGACACCTGGTACCTACGTCCCAGGTCGTGTTCCTCCAGACCCCAAGGCTGGCATCTGCCCATGGTGCCGCTCCCCAAGGGCAAAGTGCCCATTCTCACCTGCACAATGACAGTGAAGAACACCACCACGATGGTCGTTGCCACAAAGTAGTCCTTGGCTTTCACCTTTGCCTTGTCCAGCAGGATGACCAGGGCGAAGGCGACGGCTCCACGGAGGCCACCGTATGACATGACCACCTGGTCAATCCTGTCCAGGGGGATGAGGCGGAAGCGGTTGAGGACGTAGGTCTGGAGGACAACACCTGGAGAAGAACGAGGACGAGAGTCTGGGATGCCACCGGAGCCCCATAGATGAGGCAAAGCCAAAGCCAGGAGCCGCTCTTGGAGACTGCTGCTTTTTGGCAGGAAAATAGCTGGGACAGCAGGACAGACTGACCCACAGCTCTGAAGAGCAGGATGAAGAACAGGGTGCCCAGCACCAGCGCGGTGTCCCATGTCCACTTGGAAGTGTCCACAGCTGACATGCCCAGAAACATGAAGATGATGGTCTCTGAGCTGCTGGCCAACGTCTTCATGGTGTACTTGACCGTGGTGCGGGATTTCTGGGAGATGTTGGCTTCCACGTACTTCTTGCAGCAGATCCCACAGAAGGTGACTCTGCAGAGGGGCAGAAGGAGCTGGCATGACCCCTATGGTGAGCACCCCTCATTTCCTGGGGCTCCCCAGTACTCACGCCAGGATGGCGGAGAGCGAGACCATCTCGGCAGCCAGGTAGGCAACATAGGCCAGAAGGAAGACGAAGAGCGGCTCGATGATGCGCACACGTTTGGTGAACCGTGTGATGAGGGCCAGAAGGAAGGCGAAGAGCAGCCCCACGGCCGTGCCCCCCAGACTCACCAGAAAGAAGGAGGCTGAGGGGAAGAGGTTGGGTTGTACCTTTGGTGAGACCCCTTGCCAAGCCCCGTGCTCCCACCTGACTCCCCACCAAAGCATCCAGTGATGATGGCTGAGATGGGCTTAGTGATTGCCCACAGCATGACAGCACCCATGCTCCTCCCCTGTTCTCTATGCTACAGGAAGAGCTGGCACGGCACATACTCACCTACCCCCTTCACGTAGTCCATGGCATGGATGTGTGCTGGGCCAAGCTCCACGAAAGAGTTGAAGACCTTGTACAGCACCTGCAGGCAACATAAGTCCTTTGGGAATGGCAGAGAAACTCCCTACCATGGGAGGGGCAGCACAGGTGGGCAGGATGGACCCAAGCATTCCCCTGAGGCCAGCACAGTGGAAGGACCCAGTGGCACGGGGTTGCCCCCAGACTGGGGAGGTCACCTGCACCCTCTGCCCAATCTGGGGGATTCCAGTGCCTGGCCCATATTGGGCTCTGTTTTCATAGGATCACAGACTGATTTGGGTTGGAAGGGACTCTTATGGGTCATCCAGCCCAGTCCCATAGCATGGGCAGGACACAGAATCAGTAGAATTATTCAGGTTGGAAAAGATTACTAAGACAACGAAGTCCAACTCCAGCTCACCCCCACCATGCCCACTGCCCATCTCCACGGTTCTTGACCACCTCCAGGGATGGGGACTCCCCCACTTTCCAGGGCAGCCTGTTCCAATGCCTCACCACTCCTGAGAATAACTTTTTTTCCTAATATCCACTCTGAACCTCCCCTAGTGCATCTTGAGGCCATTACCTCTCATCCATCTTTCACTACATAAAGTTGCCCAAAGCCACGTCACCCTGATGCTGAACACTTCCAGGGATGGGGCACCCAAAGCTTCTCCAGACAACCTGCTGCAATGCCTACCACCCTCGTTGTCATTAGGACTGCAGGGCCCCCCCTGGCTCCAACTCACCACAGTGACAGCATCATTCAGGAGGGACTCGCCAAACACAATGATGAAGAGGGTCTCGTTTACATGGACCTCTTCAAAAACTGCCAACACTGCCACAGGGTCCACAGCCGAGATGAGGCTGCCGAAGAGCAGGAAATCCATCAGCCCAGCTTCCACGCCTGGATCTGCTGGGACAGAAGGATAGAGGTGAGGAGGGTCATTCTCCCCAGGTGAGGGACTGTGAAGGTGAAACAAGCCATCAGACCTCTGAGGTTTCCCTGAGGTGACGTGGGGTTTGGCACATGAGGGAAGAAGTGCTTGGACCAGGCACCAAGAGGTTCCTCCGGGCTCAGAGGAGCTCAAAAGAAGGCCCAGGCCAAGCAGGGCCAGCAGCTCCAGCTGAGGACAGGGAACACGGCAGCGAGCCAGCAGAGCTAGCCAAGGTCGGCGACAAAAATAGCAAAGCCATGAGTCAGCCCGATGCTGAGAAGGTCCCCTTTGTCCTCCACACTTTCTGGTCCTGCCAGAACATCATTCCCAGCTCCTGAAAGCTATGGGATCCACGCCAGGGCTGTAAATCTGGGAGCCTTTTGCATCTTCCCACCCCCTTTTGGTGACGTGGGCTCCCCCAGCACCCACCCATCAGCCCTGCCTGGTGCAGGCCCCAGAGCGCCGTGCCGGTGGTGAAGGAGTTCCAGAGCGTGCCCACAACCGCGTAGGTGAGGATGGCACCGATGTTGTCGAAGAACAAGCGGCTGGGCATGAAGTAGCCCGAGTCCAGGACGATGGGGGGCAGGAGGAACAGGAAGAACATGTTGGGCTCCAGCTGGTATTTGGGTTTCTTGGCCACGGCCAACACGATGCCGCCCAGGCCCAGCCCCAGCAGGATGAGGAGGCAGCTCTCCGGCACGACGGAGGTCACCTTCCTGGACAGGTGGAACACTGAAAGAAGGAAGAATGTGAGCATCAGCCAGATGGGCACGGGGACAGAGCACTGAGCATCAGCC
>NW_024885077.1:1288709-1316279 GCF_019232065.1 Centrocercus urophasianus | reverse complement strand
TGAGCATCAGCCAGATGGGCACGGGGACAGAGCACTGAGCATCAGCCACATGGGCACAGGGACAGAGCACTGAGCATCAGCCACATGGGCACGGGGACAGAGCACCCTGGGTCCACCGAGTGCATGTGAGCACAAGACCTCCCAGCTAGTTGCTTGCTTGGCTGCCCTGCTACCACCACGAAGCCCAGTCCCTAAAGCTCTAAATGGGGTGCTTGTGCCAATCGCCCCACCAGGAGGAAGGCTGTGCTGTGGTCTGACATCAACCTTAGGACACTGGGCTCCTTCCCTCCCTGCGAACTCCATGGATGGACCGCAGCTCTACCCAGCCCAGGGTCTTTTCACCAATGGTGTAAACCTTGAGAGAAGCTCAGGAACTGGCTTCCACGTCTCTACTGCACGTGCCTGTCTGCTCTGAGCCTGTCCCAGATCAGGATCTCAGGTCCTTCACCTCCCAAATCACTGCCATACAAGCCAAGCAGTTGGGCATTTTGCTTTTTTAGTGCAGTGCTGGCAGGCAGTGCTGGCTGCTGTTCAAGTGAGGCATCCTGCTCACAGGAACACAGCATACCCCACACAGGGATGGAGACGCTCAGCCCTGGTGATGGGTGACCTTGTTTGCAGCTGTCTGAGCATGCAGGTGGAGCAGCATGCAAACACTGCAGCACGACGAGCGCGTCGGCCAGAGTGCTGGCTGACCTACCTGCATGCAAACAGAAAGTATGCGAGAGCTGCGGATGAAGGGATCCTTGCAATAATCAGCTTATTCCAGCAAGCCATGAAAGAGGATGTATTTAATAGAGCAAGCTGATCACACCCTCATATTCATATATTAGCCCTGTGGCAAGGAGCCTGATGGCACAAGGCCACGTCACGCCAGCCAGCAGTGGGGTCATGCTCCTCGTGGCAGCCTTGTCCCCATGTAAACCCAAATCATTGCAGCCTCTTGGCAAAATGAGCAGGGCAACCCACGGATTCCTTTGTATTTCTCCCTCCTCCCACCACTGAGGTCTTGCAGTCATCACTGGTGACACCCCCGGGCTGTGGCACAACTTGGCCATCAGGTGAAGGCATCGTAGGGTCATTAAGGTTGGAAAAGAGCTCTCAGATCCCCAACCCCAGCCCACCCCCACCGTGCCCACGTCCCTCAGTGCCACATCCCCACAGCTCTGGGGCACCTCCAGGGATGGTGACTCTCCCATCTCCCTGGGAGCTGTGCCACTGCCTCACTGCTCTTTGGGAGAATAAATTATTCTGAACATCCGACCTGAACCTCCCCCGGTGCAACTTAAAGCCATTACCAGGAACCAGCAGGCACCTCGTCCTCAAGTAAAGGGACATCACAGTTTCCAGACCATCACAAATCTCAGTCCTGAATGTTCTGGGTGAGAGGAGCCTGTTGCTTGTGCCAATCGACCCGCCTGCACTGAAGGCTGCACTGATCAAAGAAGTTCACAGCATCGATGGGAGAAGCCCTGCATGCACACAGCCAGGGCATGGGAACACTGCTGGCTTTGTTGCTCTGCACATTGCCGCCCTCACAGCAAATCCCAGCACATGAGCTGCTCTGCAGCAGGGACGGGTGGCAAGAGCTCTAATTTTACACCCGCTAGGCAAGAATTTCAGCATTAACGTTCCCACAGCAACAGTAACTCAGCCACATGTGAATTAACTTCAGAGGCATCATCCCCGCTCCAGACATCCCCAGCATAGGATGTGCCATTGGGGGGGACTCGAGGACAAACCCTGCTCCCCCCCCATGGGGCTCAGGGTCAATCATGGAGTCATTAAGGTTGAAAAAGAAAGCTAAGATCGTCAAGTCCAACCACTGACCCATCAGCACCATGCCACTAATTGTGCCTCAGCAGGCTCGGAGACACCAAAACCAATTGGTGCTGGGAGCAGTGGGGTTGGGGTTGGATGCAAAGGGAGAAGGTCAGGACCCACAGTCCCTTCCCTGCAGCCCTTTGTGTGGGTGAGGGGTGGCTGTGGGGCAATGCTCATCACTTCTCCTTTCCCTCGTCCCTGCAGCAAACAGAGCAGGAAAGGCAGCAGAGCCTGGATGATGCCTCGCTGTGCAGGAAGCCAACACTCAGCCCGGTTTTCTCTGCCTCAGGCATTTGCCTGCTGCTTGCTCGGGGAACCCCGGCATCGTGATGGTTTCCAAGAACAAGAGCCTACAGTTTCACTTCCCCATCACACAGCGCTGAAGACGCTTCCGCCCCTGCAGTCACAGGGCTGAGAGCTGGCAGCAGCTCTTCTGCACCAGCCCGCGCCCAGCACCCAGCACCGCCACCCCACCCTTGGGGACCCTCTGACCCCATCCCCATCTCCTCCCGTGCCCCTGGGCACAGCAGTGCCAGGGCTAGAAGCAGGGGTAGGATGCATCCCCAGGCCATGGGATACTGCTGTCACATCACTGCCAGCAAGCACCAAGCTGTGCCCACCCAGGTGGCTCACGGTGGCTTCTCTCACCCCACAGCCAAATGTGGGGAGGGAAAGGGAACGCACCAAGGGAAACCCAAATAGATGAGCTGCCCGAGAATGAGGCGTGGAGCCAGAGCTCCTGTCTCTGTGCTGCACTCGGCAGCTGGAGGTGGTAGCACAGCTGCAGGCGGAGGGCTCCATGTCTCAGCTCATGATTTATTCCTTGCAGAGGTTTAGCTGCGAGAAGGCCGAGGGAGGATGGAGCGCGAGGTGCACAGCCGTGGGCTGGGTGATGCTGGAGCAGGAGGAGGGCGGCTGACAGTGACAGCAACACCCTGCCCTGGGTGTTAATGCATCCCCGCTCCCCCAGCAGCACTTCGAGGAGGACACCTGCCTCAAGGTCACTGTCACACCTCCTGGGTGCCCGCTTTGTGCCACGTGGCTCCGGTGTGACCCACCGGCGATGACCACCCAGCACCGCTCCCAACCCTGGCAGCAGCTCACCCCACGGGCTGTCCCCTGTGTGCCCACCCTGGGGGGCCACCGACGTGTCTCCTGGGTGTCACCAGCCAGGCTCTGCTCCGTCGCCGCTCATCACGCCCCCGTGGCAAAGAATGGTGACCCTCCGGGGGCCACCGAGCGCCGTGCTGTCACCTCCGGGGTGACGCGGGACCGCCCTTCGGCCCGGTGTCAGCCCACCCCCCAGCTGTCACCGCTGCCCATCCCGGGGCCGCGTCACCCGCGGAGCCCCCCGTCCCGGCGGCACTCACCGATCTTGGCCAGGCTGGCCACCAGGATCCAGGCGGCCACCAGGCACGGCACCTGCACCTCCTGCCACTGCCACCGGAGCAGCTCGGCTCCCGCCGGAGGGACGGCGGCGGGGCCGGGGGAGGCCGGGGTGCCGCTGCCCGGGGGATGCATGGCCCCGCACCTCCGCCGCTCCGCAGCTCCGCCGGCCCCGCCGCGACGTCACCGACAACGGCGGGGGCAGAGCCCGGCCCGCCCCGCAGCGCCCGCCCCGCCCCGGAGCTGCTCCATCCGCCCCGGTCCCCGGCGCTGCACAGGTCCCAGCGATGCTCAGGTGTCACCACCACCTGCCCCGGTGCCGCCCCCCGCAGCCGCCGCGGTCCCCAATGCTGCCTGATGCCACCCCCACCTGCCCCGCTACCATCCCCGCCCACCCCGGTCTCCAGTCACCTTTATTGCCCCAGTCCCCCACACTGCCCCAGTGTCACCTCATCTGCCCTAGAACCCAATGCTGCACTGTCACCTCAGCAGTCCCAGCTGCCCTGGTCCCCAGTATCACCCCGATGCCACCTCCTGGTCGCCAGCACTGCCCCGCTCACCCCAAGCAGCACCTCCATGCCACCTCACCCCAGCTCTGGTCCCTCTGTACGTGCCCCAAAGCCTCCCACCCCTCAGTGGTCTCCTTGCACCTGCCTTGGTCCCCCCCCCCCTTCACCACCCTGATGTCCCCTTCATCTCCCTTGCTATTCCCTCCATCCCTTGCTGTCCTCTCTATCCCCCTGCTGTCCCTCCATCACTTACTATCCCTCCATCACCTGCTGTACCTCCATCAAATACTTTCCCTTCATCACCCGCTGTCCCTCCATCCCCCGCTTATCCCCTCCATCCGCCTGCTGTACCATCACCTGCTGTCAGGTGATCACCATCACTATTCCTCCTTCACCTGCTGTCTCCTCCATCACCTGTCGTCCCCCTGCCCCCCTACCGTCCCCCCGAGGGACCATCCCTGCACACCCCACGCACGCAGAGCATCCCCGTCCACCTGGAGCCCCTCAGTGCCTTCGGAGCATCCCTACGCCCTCTCGCCCCCCCGCAGCCCCCCCACCCCCCAACCCTTCTCCCCGCCCACTTTTAACCTTTTGGAGCTTCCCGAGCAAGGCCCCGCTCACACCCGCGGAGGGCGCCCGAGCGCGGGGCGGCGCCGGCGCAGTGCCGGGGCGGTGCCGGGGGGCCGTCCCTGTGCCACCCCCGGAGCGCCGGACGCTGTGCGGCGGCGGCGGCGGCGGTGGCGGTGCCACCATGGCGGAGGCTGCGGTCCCGTGCCGGGTGCAATACCTGGAAGACTCCGATCCCTTCGGTTGCGGCAGTTTCCCGGAGCCCCGACGTGCGCCTGTTTACGCCGTGGAGGAAGCGCTGGCCCTGGGAGCGCAGCTGCCCGCGGTGCACCGGCTGCTGGGAGCGCCGCTGCCGGTAAATAAGGGGGACGGGAGGTGGGGAGGGCGCGCTGAGCATCCCGAGCGTGGCTGTGGGGCTGGGGTCCCGTGGGGCTGCGCGATTGCTGCTTGGGGATAGAGAAGTGGTGGAGGGCTCGGAAAACTCTCTGCAGAGAGTGGGCACAGCCGTATCCACACCCCCACGTCGGAAGGACGTGGCTGTGTGGCTGTAGCCATGCGCTGCCATGGGGACACCGCTGCTGCCGCGGTGACCGGAGCGTGGGCAGTGTCACCGCGTGTCCCCGAGAGCCGCGGGGTCTGCCCTCGTTCCGCCTGATGCCAACCCGCCCAGAATCGCAGAGGAAGTGGCTTTGCCTTTTCAGGCCGGTTCCCATCCGACTGCAATGGCTTGGGGCTCTGTGTCGGCATCCCACGGCACACTGCGGTGGAGCGCGGTGAGCTCCCAGCACGGCCCGAGAGTGGGATTCAGCCGCCTGGCCGTGCACGGAGCTGCGGGGCTGCCTGCCCCTTGTCCCACTCAGCGTTTGCATGGGCTGGAAGGAAAGCCCCGCAGAAAATCTTGCACTGAGCAACTTCCTCTGGGAAGTGGGGAGGGAAGGAGGCACAGCACCGGGGGTCCGAAGCACTGCTGGCGTCCCAACCCAGGCTGGAGCCTCCTCTCCCCACTTCCCTCCTGCCTGGGGATCCCCTGTTGGTGTGTTGCCATCAGAGTGCCCTTCACAGTCCCTTCCTGATGGGGGGGTGGGTGGATTTTCTCCCCTTCCTCCCCTTTCTTCCACGGGCCTGGGACACTTCAGCCATGGCTGCGCATCTCCATGGCACCAATGCGCAAAGCTGGGGGCGAGGCAATGGGAAGAGGGTTGCTGTGAGACCTTCCCCTGGGCAAACGAGCTCCGTTCGTCCCCACTTTCATTTTTTCATGAGGCAGAGCAGCAGCCTCTCATGGTGTCCCCGTCATGGGATTTTTGGCTGCTGACTAAATGCAGTTTGTTTGGGAACACGCAGCTCCAGACATGACGAATGGGGCAAACTCAAATTTCAGGCATGCGTCCTCCCCACCCCGGAGCTGTAACGGGATCGGCGGCCCGGGGTGCCACCATGGGGACAGGGACATTGTGGAGCTGGAGCCAACCCCCCTCCCCACGCAGTGCCCACGCTGCCAGGTGCCTCTCACAGCCCCATTACTCACCGTGCTATAATTAGGAAATGAACAGTCATTATTAATTTTTTCCCCTATAAACCTCAGCCCTGGACGCTGCGCTCGTTCCGCTTCGCTCAGCAGCATCCTCCCACCCTGGGTGCCCCAAATCCTCCAGAATGGAGCCGTGCAGGATTTACTCTCCCTGCCCACAGGCGCACGGCCCCTCGCTTCCTCTCCGTGCAGCTGATGGCTTTTTCATGCTTTCCGGAAGCCGTTTGTGCCTGAAATACCTTCCCGGCCCGCTTTCCGCAGCCTCATTGTTCTGGTCCAGGATGATGCTATCGCATCCGAGCTTCCAGCAAGTCATGCAGGGCCCCACTGAGTGATGCTCCCTCTGGGTGCAGGCTTGCTTTCAACCCCTGTGAGTGTTTTGCTTCAAAATCTGTGTTTGCTACAAAAGCACGTGACCGCTGCAGAGGAAATCCCATTGCAAACTACCTGAATTGCAGAGGGCGGTGGCGAGGCCGTCTCCGTGCCACTGCTGTCCCTGGATGTCCCTCTGCATGCCCTGCACCCTGCCCCAGCACTGTCAGTGTAGGGATTTTCCAAACAAAACCAAACTGCCCCCTCCTCTGGAAACCTGCAGAAGAGCAAAACCTGTGTTGGCGATGGGTTTGGGGCTTCCACTTACCAAAAGTCCTTGCTTCTGATGGGGTTGGGGCCCCCACGTGCCCAAAATCCTTGACTGTGGTGGGTTTGGGGCCATTGAGCCATGGGGAACTCAGGGCTGGATGGAGAGGGCGGCGTGTGAGCAAGTCTGGGCCGTGTGTGCTGTGTGCCCTCCAGGGCCCTCCTGCCTTCCTTTCCTTTTTTTCCCCACTGTGGGCACTGTCCCATCCATCTGCTACCATCTGTCAGCAGGAAAGGGTACGGGGCAGCACCCGGTAATAAACACCTCTACCAGCCCAATGTCCCAAAGTGGCTCCCACTGCCCAGTCCTTGTGCCTCAGGGTGTGAGATGAGGAGGGGGGAGAGGCTGCAGGCACAGTAGTGTGGATTTCAGAAGTGAGCTGTGCTGGGTTGACTTGCACAGGAGTTTTGTTGGCTCGCAAAGGTGGCTGTCGCCATGGTGTAGGGTGCAGAGCAATCTGACTTATGGATGCTGTGAGCTACGAGCCTACTTCACACTGCATAAAATTCATCCTGAGCTTTGTGGCCTCAAGATCGAGCCTCGACTGCACAACATAGCAGAGATAAATGAGCTTCAGTAAATCCCCCATCTCCTCCCCATAAGCTGTGCTGGGAGTCCCGTGGCACTGCACTCTCTGGTTTGCAGTCCGGGCGTTGCTCTGGCTCTGCCCCAGGAGAAGCCTGCAGCTGAGTTTTAAAGCTCCTTTGGGTTTCTCCAGAAGTTTCTCTTCTTTGGGTTTCTTGGGTTTGGCTGCTGGGTCTCCATCGCCTCCATCCCGTGGAGGTGAGGACCGTCCCCACGTCCCACGCTGTCACCAAAGTGTTTCTTTAAATATGCTGAAAGATATCAATATGCCTGGAGAGTTCTGCAGCTCAGCAAAGTTGGGAAAGTGTGGTTGCCAAAAAAATAGAAAGTGTTGAAGATGGGGGAAGAAGGGGTGCTTCCGGCACCAGCAGATAGGAAGGATGCTGTGCAGGGCTGTGCCAAGATAGGGCACTCAGCTCGTTGTTGCTTGGATGGTGGGGTCGGTTTGGATGTGTCTGTCTGTCTTGGCTGTGGAGACCTCCAGATGTGCTTGTGGCTCCATCATCTTACAGGTCAGTGGTATCTCCATTGCTGCCCCATGGAAACATCTCCATCGCCACCCCCCAGAGACATCTCCATTAAGTGGCTTGGAGAGGGCAGTCCTGCTCTGGGTGCATCCATGAGCCATCATTTGCTACCTGTATCATCTCTGAGCATTGAAGCTCATGGTGCTTTGTGTTCCCACCTGGCTGGAGCCATGCTCCTGTGCATGGTCCTTGTCCCCTTGGGATAAGTCCCAAAAAGTCCCCAAAACCAGTAGCCAGAGGGCACTGCACTGCTATGAGAGGCGTGAGTGTGGGATGGATGCTCTCCTCTCTTTCCCCTCCCTGGGTTCGCTGTGATCCCACACCACTCTGTAACACTTTCCCATGCTGGAGGCAAACGAATCAAAGCTGGGAGCAGGGACACAGCCACTGCCCCATGGCCTCACGATGCTGTCCCCGTCAGCACAACCCAATCTTGCCCAAGGAGCAACGATGCCCAGCATGGCAACGCACCTCTGCTGTGCCATGCTGTGTCCCTTGTCCCTTTCCCCAGGGGATGACATTGGCCAGGGTAGGCACATCCCACTCACCTGAGCATCCCCTTGTGGGGAGCACAGCCAGGCTTACACAGCTGGGCCGTGTCACCATCCCTGACAGCAGCCGGCTGTCATCCCCAGCTCACAGCAGGGGCCATTTCTTCCCTCTGGAGCTGCACGGAAGCTGCATTTTGGTGCATCCTGGAAGGACACATGGGCAGGAGTGGAAACCTTCCCCCAGCCCTCAGCAGTGTTTGGTGCTTGTAGCCATGGCTGGGGGCAGCAAGAAGTGAGGTGAGAATGCTGACAGCATGGTGATGGACTCCAGCCCAGCAGCATTGCCCTGCCAAATTGCTGCTTATCTACAGGCTGAGTCAGATGGCGAGGCGTCACTCCATGCACACATCATGGTTTGGGCTCATTTCTTTTTGCCCTCTGGGTTTGGTGATGATGTCACACATGCAAAGTCTTGCTTGGGACATCGAGCACAGGGAGATGCAGGGGATGGAACCCTGGTGGTGCTGCATGGGGCTGCCCTGGGGCTTCCCCAGACTTTTGGAATGGTGGGGACTCACCTCCTGGCCCCTGGAGTGATTTGGGGTTGAAAGTGGGGTTTTGCTGATGATCCCCACGTCTCCTCCCTGGATGCATCATGTGCTGTGTTTGGAGTTTTTTGGGGGGGGGTAGTAAAAGTAAAGGGGGTTTATCCCTGCTACAGGGAGAGGCGTGGGAAGGCACACGTGGATGCTGTAGGATGGGAGCAGATGCTGTAGCACCAGGGCTGCCTTTGGCCCTTCCCCTCCCACTGCGTGGCTGGGTGTGGAGCTGGGGCTGAGTCATGGGGCTGAGTCAGTGCAGCCCACACACTGGGACGCCCGTGTGGGGCTCACCATGCGCAGGGATCCTGCCCTGGAGGGGACAGCCACTGCCACCAGGCTGGGTCTCACTGAAGGACAGTTGATGGCCTGGGGCCACAAAGGCATGGACCTGCCAATGCATGGACTGCCAAGGCAAGGGGCCACTAAAGCTTGAGGCCACCAAAGCTTGGGATCAACAAGGCCTGGGGTCAACAAAGCATAGGGCCACCAAGGCATGGGACTGCTAAGGCGTGGGACCACCAAAGCTTATGGCCACCAAGGCTTGAGTCTACCAAAGCATGGGGCCACCAAGGAATGGGACAACCAAGGCATGGGGCCACCAAGGCATGGGGCCACCAAGGCATGGGGCCAACAAAGCGTGGGGACACCAAGGCATGGGAGCACCAAAAGCATGTGACCATCAAAGCATGTGCTCACCAAGGCCTTGGGCTACCAAGGCATGAGGCCAGCCTTGCTGTGTGTTTCCCTGGTGTGGGGCTCCCCATTTCTCCAGCAGCTCAGTGCTGGTCTCTGTGCAGGGGTGGAGTTCCTGAAGGACGTGGTGGCACCTGCGATCCAGTGGGAGCGGCCTGGGGAAATGGGTTTATGGTAGGGGAGGGTGGAGCTGCCTCCTCCGTCAGCCAGGAAGGACACTGCTGCCACCCCCTGTTGGGGACCTGGGCTGGGCAGGTGGCCCCCATCTCACCCAGCTGTGTGTCCCCAGCTGGAGGACTGCACGCTGCAGGTTTCCCCATCCGGCCACTACCTGGACCTGGAGCTGTCGCTGCTGGAGCAGAAGGATGACCTGGAGGCTTTCTACGAGGAGGTCAGGTGAGGCACGCGGGGGGCACTGGGCACGTGGGGATGGTGCCCCTGTGCCAGCACTCAGCCCGTATCCCTTTGCCCTAGGAAGGGCCGGCGGCCAACGCTGATCCTGCGCACGCAGCTGTCCGTCCGTGTCCACGCCATCATCGGTGAGCTGGGGGGGATCTGCTCACCGCCGGGGCCGGGAATCCATCGCACGCTGCGGGGATTTGGGGTCATCCGAGCGAGTTCTAAACATAGCCCTGGTGAATGCAAACAAATGGCTCACGTGAGGACGAGCGCTCGGACGCGCTGAGGCTTCCCATCTGGAACGAGGGGAAAAGCCAGCAGTGCTGGGAAGGAAAGGACCAGCAATGGGGTCAGGGTCGCGCTCCCCACGCGCGGTTCCCAGGCTCTGGAATGCTCCATCCCAGCGGCTCCGGGAAGGTTTGGCAGAGCACTGGTTGGCCTGGCCGAAATACATAGGAAAACAGTAAAAAATAGACAAATGGGTTTGGCGAGCTGCGTGCCTCCTTTGAAGGCTGCCAGCCGTGGGATGGGGACGAAGGGCAGATGGGGTTCCTGTGGGTAGCTCAGCCCCGGGGCTGTGCCTCCTGCCCTGGTTCCTGTTTCGGTTCAGTGCAGAAAACCAGATATTTGTGTCATCGCCGGGCAGCAAAAATAGAAAGAAAAGAAAATAGGGAAGTGGCAACACTGGAAGAAACGGTGGTGGTGGAGCTGCTGCTGCTCCTGCCCTGATGTGTGTCCCACATCCACCACTGCGCCGTGTCCCCGTGTGCCGCTGTGCCCAGCAGCCCATTCTCATGCCTTTGCTTGCAGAGAAGCTGTACAACTCGCAGGGCCCAGAGCTGCGGCGCTCCCTCTTCTCCCTCAAGCAGCTCTTCCAGGTAGGTGGCTCCGTGTCCCCGCTCTGGATGTGCCCACGTCCCCCCAGCACCTGCGTGGGGACATCACTGGGCTTTGCTCACAGGAGGACAAGGACCTGGTGCCAGAGTTTGTGAACCTGGATGGGCTGACGTGCCTGATCAACGTGGGGGCAGAGGCGGACCAGAACTACCAGAACTACATCCTCCGTGGTGGGTACATGGCGTGTCCCCCCCACTCAGTGGCACCGCTGATGGAGCGTGCCTGATGCCACCACCCCGTGCCCCTGCCTTGCAGCCTTGAGCCAGATCATGCTCTTCGTGGATGGGATGCAGGGTGTCATCAACCACAACGAGACCATCCAGTGGCTGTACACGCTGTCAGGAAGCCCGGTAAGCTGCCGTCACCCCTGACTGTGACTGTGCCCATGTGCTGTCCCTTGGGGGTTCACACCGTGCCTTGCCTTCAGGATGGGCTCAGTGCCTTGGGCTCATTGGGTGCTGCTCTTCAATGTCATCAAGAGTCCCCATGGCCCCTTTATGTGACCTGGGCACAGAGGTGGAATGTAAGAGAGGGCCCAAGCACCCATTGGCCACCAGGATGCCAGCTGTAGGACCCTGAGCCCACAGCACCCTTCACCAAAGCCATCAGTGAAGCCAAGCCCTGGAGAGCGGGTGCAGCCCCCTGTACTGCCAGTGCCCTGCCACAGCCACTGTCCTTTGTCCCAGTTTCGCCTGGTGGTGAAGATGGCCCTGAAGCTGCTGCTGGTCTTTGTGGAGTACACAGAGCCCAACGCCCTGCTCCTCATCCGCGCCGTCAATGCTGTGGATCAGGCGAGAGGTGGGTGCAGCCCCAGCCCCCAACCATGGATCTTATCTTGGGGATGGTTGGGTGCAGAAGACGTGGGTTGTCCATGCCCCATGGCAGCCACGGAGTGTGACAGCTATGGCACGTGCCAGCCATGGCCAACGGGAGACCGCCAAGAGCCCTCCAGTGGGGATGAGGAGGGGGTGAGATGCTCAGGATGCAGTGCTCCGTATCCCAAACCCAGTGCCTTGGTGCTACCTACACACGTTGCTTGTCCCAGGTGCGTGCCCATGGTCCAACCTGATGGCCATCCTTGAGCAGCGCAATGGGGCTGACACGGAGCTGCTGGTGTTCGCCATGACGCTGATCAACAAGGTGAGCACCAGGGCTGTGCCACAGGGCCACCTCCTCCCCATGTCCCGGGTGCCAGCCCCGTCCCTTTGCCACCACCCAGACGCTGGCCGCCCTCCCAGACCAAGATTCCTTCTACGACGTGACCGACTGCCTGGAGCAGCAGGGCATGGAGAGGGTCGTGCAGCAGTATTTAAGCAGCAAGGGCACTGACCTCGACCTGAAGCAGCAATTTGTCCTCTATGAAGTGAGTGGGGCACCCAGGGTGACGGCAGTGTGATGCATCCCCGGGGTTCACAGCACGTCCCCATCCCACTGCAGAGCGCACTGCGGCTGGAGGACGGCGTGGAGGAGCCGCCAGCAGGCGGGCGCAAGGAGCGCAGGAAGACAGACGAGGGGCGGCGGGGGTGGAGGGCACAGGGGGGCAGTGCTGAGCTCGACCCTCTGCAGAGCTCAGAGAGCCCCGGATCCCCATCAAATGAGACCCTCAGAACTCCGAAGGAGCCTCCTATTGAGGACAGCCCTGAGCTGAGCATCCCAGTGGAGTAAGTGTGGGATGCAGGGATGCTGCAGTGTGACATTTGGGAAGTCCTCCATGGCACTGTGCTCTGTCTGCATCTCCTCTTTCTCCAGGCCCTGCCCCAAGAGTGTCTTCAGCAGCGCGTCCAGCCTGCGGCTCAGCCTGTCCAGCCCCCCAGCTGAGAAGGAGCCCCCCAGCATGGGGGAGAGGAGCATCTACAAGTAAGGGATGGTGCCCTGGGGGTCCCACCACCACGTCCCCTCTGTCCCCAGGGCGTGCTGGGGCTGGTGAGGTTCACAGGACAGGAGAGGGCAGTGTGAGATGATTCAAGTGCAGGGCCTTCACAGCATCCTTAGCCCCACTGGGGTGCGCACACCTCTGCTCCAGCTCCATCTCTTCCCCCTCACTCCTCCTCTCTGCCCGCACTGATTCTCTCCTCTGCCCACTCTTTCTATCTTTTCCTTTTGCAGGCTGCACCAACCTGCTGCTGCCTGGTAAGTGCCCGGGCTCTGCGTGACACCTGCTTGCTGTTCCCAGCCCTTCATTTCCTCTGCTTGCACCCTGTCTGGGTGGCCAGGATCTCCGTACCACAGCTGTCCCACTTGGGGTGGCACATGTGGCTTCCATGCCATCTCCAGCCTGCAGCATCCTGGTGGAGGGTCGGGTGGCTCTGATGACAGGGACAGTGCTCCCAGTGTCACCAGCACCATGCACGAGCAGTTCTTGCTGTGGGTCCTCATGCCACGCCATCGGGATGGGGGTGGGAGACAAGAGATCTCCATTAGCGGGGGCTAACCCCTGTTTTCCCTCAGGCGGGAGGATGCCCCCTCCTTGCATGGGGACAAACCTATTCTGAAGAGGTTTGAGTAAGTAGAGGCATGCGTGTGTCTCCAGGCATGCGCTTCCTCAGGCTGGATGCTCCCAGCTGTGCAGGGCAGGAGGAGCAGGAGGGTGCCACGAGTCCCAGCCCCAACACTCGGTGCCCTCCTGGGAGCTTGTTCTTGCTGCTTGTTGTGGTGGATATCGGCTTGGGACCAAGTGGCAGAGGTGGTGGAGGGAGGTGGTGGAGTCTCCATCCTTGGGGATGCTCAGAAGCTGCCTGGACATGGTGTTGGGCACAGCTCAGGGTGGCCCTGCTGGAGCGGGTTGGCACCAGGTGACCTCCAGAGGTCCATGCTGGCCTCAACAATTCTGTCCCCATGCTTCCCCTGCCTCCCACTGGGCCATTACATCCTTGTCTTGCTGTTCCCAAGCCATGGTGCCCTTACCCACCTTTTTGAGGTGCTTGGAGGTGGCTGGGGCCACGGGTGGATCCTGTTGCGGTGTGGCTCATGCCAAAGATTTTGCTGTGGGATTGGCCCCATGCAGGGCTCGTTGTGTGGTGCTGTATGGTGTGGTTTGTCCATCCCCATCCTCACCATGCTCCCAGACAATAGCTGTCCCTATCTCGCAGAGCTCGCTTCTTGGAGAACCTGGCTGCTGCCCAGAAGGAGAAGATGTCTGCCATGGCCAAGGGACGGATCGACATCCTCAGCGATGTTGCACCACTGGAGCATCCCATCGCTTGGGATGGGGACAGCAGCAACCCTGATTCTGGCACAGAACCACACCGCATGAGTATGTGGAGGGCCGGGTTGGGAGTATGTCCCTACTAGGAGACCCACGTGGGCATTAGGAGCCCCTCTGGCCCCAGCCCACCCCATGGTACTGGGTGCCGTGGTGGTACTGGTGCCATTGAACAGCTCAGGTTGGAGGGGACCTTCAAAGATCATCCTGTTCCAATGCCTGCTGTGGGCAGGGTGTCCCCCACCAGGTCAGGCTGCCCAGGACCCCATTCAAGCCTGGCCTGGCCAGGGATGAGATGCCCACAACTTCTCTTGGCAGCCTTGTCTGGCCATCCAGCACCCACAAGGAATGGGCTCCAAGCCCTGCGTGCAGCCCAGCAGCACCTTCTCCAACAGGTGGGCTCTCTCTCTCCACAGGGTCCCACGCAGGCCGGCAGGACATCTCCGACTCTTGCAGCACCATCTCCTCTGATACCAAGTTCATGCTGGACATGCTCTATGCCAAGGGCTCCTCAGAGCCAGGGAGGCAGAAGGTCTTCCCCGAGGAGCCATCGTTGTCCCCACGCCAAGGAGAGCTGGACACGGACACGAGGTCCAGCTGTGCCGAGGGACCTGGTGGTCAGGAACAAGAGAATGGCCGGCCCCACGGTGGGCTGGTGGCTAGTGCCCACGCCAAGCTGGCACGTGCTGCATCCAGCATCGATGCCGAGAGCCACACGCAGAAGCTGGAGAACACCGTCACGATGCCCGTCAAGAACGACGTGGAGTTGTCATGGGAGCGCCTGGAGGCTGGCCCCGTACAACTGAAAATCAAGGACTTGGACTTCACTGACCTGGGGGAGGAGGAGGACTTGGACGTCTTGGACTCAGGGCCCATTGCCAATGGCTCCTTCCTTCCTGCCAGCATCGAGGCAGCGAGTGCTGGAGTTCTCATGGCTCCCCCTCCTCCCCCAATGGTCCCTGGCTGCCCACCACCTCCACCTCCACCACCCATGGCTCCTGGCTGCCCACCACCTCCACCTCCACCGCCCATGGTCCCTGGCTGCCCACCTCCCCCAGGTTTCTTAGGCCCCTCAGCCGCCGATGGTCCTTCCCAAGCCAAGAAGAAGAGGACAGTGAAGCTCTTTTGGAAGGAGCTGAAGCAGCTGGATGGCACTGTGGGGTCAGGAAGATTTGGGCAGGCGACACTGTGGGCATCCTTGCAAAACGTTGAGGTCAACGCTGCCAAACTGGAGCATCTCTTTGAGTCCCGTGCAAAAGAGATGCCAGCTTCCAAGGTACCAGCAGGCCAGAGTTTTTGGGGGTGTTGTGGTCTCAATGTCACCCCATGCTGTCTTGAGGATGGGTAGCTAGAGCCTTGAGACTCAGTGGGGAGGATGGGGGAGGGTGTGATGGTGATCAACACATGGGTGTGTGTGGTTCACCCTCACATCCCATGGCGTTTCACAAAGGTGAGCCCTCTGCCTGGCTGCCAGCCTGCTCCCTGTTACCTTTGCAGAAAGTTACTGATGGAAAGAAAGTGGTGGTGGTGCTGGATCCCAAGAGGAGCAATGCCATCAACATTGGCCTCACCGTGCTGCCACCTGTGCACATCATCAAGACAGCCGTGCTCAACTTTGATGAGTTTGCGGTCAATAAGGAAGGGATTGAGGTGAGCACTGGAGAATCGGCCCACCAGGGTCCCAGCGTGGGTCATTTCCCCTGGTCAGGAGGTCTCTGTGCCATGGTGCCCACGCTGTAGGTGGCCCTGATGTGTCGTGTCCCATCTCCCACCATCCTGGAGGAGCAGTGACGTTGCTGGTATCTGATGTGGCTTTCTGCCTGCCTTAGAAAATCCTGACCATGGTCCCTACCGAGGAGGAGAAGCAGAGGATCCAGGAGGCTCAGCTGGCCAATCCTGATGTGCCGTTGGGCTCTGCGGAGCAGTTCCTGCTTTCATTGTCCTCCATCAGCGACCTGACGGCCAGGCTCCAGCTCTGGGCCTTCAAGCTGGACTATGAGAGCCTGGAGCAGGTATGGGGTTACGTACCTCATCTTCCCCTCAGCGGTGCCCTTGGGATGAGCCGTGGGGGAAGTGGCCACATCCAAACATGGGGCTGCAGAGCCCCAAGGCAAGCATGGGGTGCTTGTGCCCATGGTTGAGGACACCAGGATGTTCCTGGTTGAACATCCCCCCAAGGGAGGTGACTTCCAAGGGATCTCACCTGCACCTGTCCCCCATCCAGGAAATTGCAGAGCCACTGTTTGATCTGAAAGTGGGCATGGAGCAGCTGGCCAAAAATCACACCTTCAAGTGCATCCTGGCCACGCTGTTGGCCATGGGCAACTTCCTGAATGGCTCCCAGGTGAGGAATGGGGTGCTGGGGGATGCAGCTTGGGTGCTGCATGGAGAAGACCAACCATGGCATATGCGTGCCCAAGACCACAAGAATCTCGGGAGGTGGTGTGGGTGCTGGTGATGGTCTTCTTGGGGAAGGTGGTCTCTCAGCGGGAAGGTGGCAAGATGGAGAGGCCCCACTGAGCATTGGGGTTTCAGAGCAGAGGCTTTGAGCTGGGCTATCTGGAGAAGGTGTCGGAGGTGAAGGACACGGTGCACCGGCAGTCCCTGCTCCACCACCTCTGCCAGATGGTGGTGGAGAAGTTCCCAGAGACCACGGACCTCTACTCAGAGATCGCCTCCATCACTCGCTCTGCCAAGGTGAGACCAAGCCCAGGCCCTACGCCTTCACCTCACCGCCACCAGCACCAATGGACAAAATCTCCCACCCCCCCTAGGTTGACTTTGATGAGTTGGCCAACAGCCTGGTGCAGCTGGAGCGGCGCTGTCGGGCGTCCTGGGACAACCTGAAGGTGATCGCCAAGCACGAGGCCAAGCCGGTGCTGAAGAGCAAGCTGACCGACTTCCTCAAGGACAGCACCCAGCGCATCGTCGTCTTGAAGGTGGTGCACCGGCGTGTCCTCAACAGGTGGGTCCCAACCCCGGCGCATCACCGGCCCCGAAGTCAACCTGTGGGGGGATGGCCGTGCCTTGATGGGTGTCCCTGCAGGTTCCACTCCTTCCTGCTCTACCTGGGGTACCCGGCGAGCGTTGTGCGGGATGTGAAGGTGATGCCCATCTGCAAGCTGCTGCGGGAGTTTGCCCTGGAGTACCGCACGTGCCGGGAGCGAGTCCTGCAGCAGCAGAAGAAGCGTGCGGCCCATCGTGAGCGCAACAAGACGCGCGGCCGGCTCATCACAGAGGTATGGGGCTGAGCATCCCACCACTGTGCCCTGTGCTGATAGAATGAGAGGGAGTGGCCTCACGTTGTGCCAAGGGGCGTTCGGATGGGATATGAGGAACGATTCCTTCTCTAATAGAACAGTGAGGCAGTGGCACGGCTGACAAAGAGGTGGGGGAGTCATCACACCTGGCGGTGTCCCAGAGCTGTGGGGATGTGGCACTGAGGGATGAGGGCAGTTGGCACGGTGCAGGTGGGCTGGGGTTGGGCTTGAGGATCTGAGAGGTCTTTTCCAAGCTTAATGATGAGTGATTCAGCTCAGAAAGCAAATGGAATCCTGGGCTCCATCAGCAGAGGGGTGGCCAGCAGGGCAGGGAGGTGATCGTCCCTCTCTACTTTGCTCTTGTGAGGCCCCATCTGCAGCACTGTGTGCAGGTCTGGAGCCCCCTCTACAAGAAGGGCGGAGAGCTGTTGGAGAGGGTCCAGAGGAGGGCAAAAAGATGATCAGAGGGCTGGAGCACCTCCCGTACAAAGACAGGCTGAGGGAGCTGGGCTTGTTCAGCCTGGAGAAGAGAGAGCAGTGGGTGACCTCATTGCAGCCTTCAGTACCTAAAGGGAGCCTACAGACAGGAGGGAGTCAACTCTTTGAAAGGGCAGATAACAGCAGGACAAGGGGAAATGGTTTGAAGTTGAGGGAGGGAAGATTTAGGTTAGATGTCAGGGGGAAGTTGTGTACTATGAGAGTGGTGAGGTGCTGGAACAGCTGCCCAGAGAGGCTGTGATGCCCCGTCCATCCCTGGAGGTGTTCAAGGCCAGGTTGGATGGGGCCCTGGGCAGCCTGGTGTAGCATTAAATGGAGAGGTTGGTGGCCCTGCCTGTGGCGCGGGAGGCAGGTGGAGCTTCATGATCCTTGAGGTCCCTTCCAACCCTGGCCATTCTGTGATTTTACAATCCTATGATTCTGTGAGTGGTCATGGTGGCGATGGGCTGATGATTGGACTTGATCTTGGACTTCCAACCTTAATGATCGCGTGATTCTGAGCTGTGTCCCCAATGCCTGCTTCTTGTCCTGCTGCAGACCGAGAAGTTCTCTGGCATCACCGAGGCATCGCCACCCGCCGTGGTGTCAACCAGCCCTGCACAGCAGGAGCAGGCAGAGGTGGGCCACGAGAGCATGAAGAGCATCCTGAGCTCGCCCACGGATGTCCCTGCCCGCCGCAGTCGGGGTGGCCGCGGTAGGAGCGCATCGGAGATGGGGTGGCAGAGTGGGGTGGCCCCAGGGAGCGCCCAGTTGATGCCAGCATCCTCATGTTCCCATGCAGTGACGGGGCTCTCCAGCCCCAGCCAGGGCTCCCCAGCCCAGGAGGATGTCCCCAGCTCACCCGACGACGCCTCGGATGAGATCATGGACCGCCTGGTGAAGTCGGTGACGCACAGTGCCAACCCCCGTCCCTGCCCCAGCCGGGAACGCAGGAGGTCCCGTGGCAACAGGAAGTCCTGTGAGTCCCCAGTGCCACTGTCCCCACACCCTGTGCCCCCGTGTCCTGGCCGCTGTGCCCTATCCCCATGTTCTGTCCTCAGCATTCCTGTCCCCATGCCCTGTTCCATCCCTGTCCCCACTCTGTGCCCCTCTGATCTTTCCTGTCTCTGGAGCTCTGCTCAGATGCTCTTTCCTAACTTTTGTGTCCCAATCCCAACTCTGTGTCCCTGTCCCCGTGTCACCCTATGCCCCGTCTCTGTCCCAAAGCCACCCCATGCCTTACCTCCTTTCCCTGACCCCTCCAGACCCCTAACCCTGGCACCCACGCATGCCACCAGGACCCCTTATACCCACACCAGGGCCACAAAGCCCAGTGCACAGTGACCCAGCAGCCACTCTCCTGTCCCCACAGTGCGACGGACACTGAAGAGCGGGCTGAGCGATGAGCTGGTGCAGGCGCTGGGCTTGGGACAGGCACCGGGCATGGAGGTGTGATGTGACCACCTGCATCCCATGGGGAAGGACACAGGGACGCTTGGCACGCTCCGCACCTTTGGTCTCACCTTCAGCTCCAGAGCACGATGGGAGCGATGCTCCAGAGCTGCTCTGTGGGGTCAGGATGGAGAATGCAAGGTGGAGGATGGAGGATGAAGGATGGAGGAGCATGTGCTGCAGTGGGAGTCGGAGCAGTACTGAGGGGAGAGGGGCTGGACCCGGACCCCCGCTGGGAGCTGGGTCTGGCTGCTGTGACAATAAAGTGATGTGACGTGTGCTGCTGGCGGTGTCCCTTGTCCCCATTCCTGGGGCATGGGGTGATGCTTCCTGCAGCATCCCTGTGCAGCCCCGTGTCCCTGTGGAGCAAGGTACCAGGGTGGCACGGCACTCCTGCATCCCTCTGCCCCACCTCCATCCCCGTGGCTCATGGCTCAGGGGCAGCCTGATGTCTCCATACCGGGATGCACCCCCCCCCCCCCCCCCAGGAGTTGTGTCCTCACCGAAGGCCTCCGCTGCCCTCTCTCTGTGTTTTCATTACAGCTGTTTTTTTTGGCTCTGCAGGCCTTGGGGATATTTCCAGGCCTCCCCGGCATGCGCTGCCCTTGAGAGGCGCCTGAAGTGCTTGGCTTGGCTGTGGCACGCACGGATTGTGCCAAAAACACCACGCAGGTGGAGGGGGGGTGGTGGGGCCGCAGGTACGCCTGTGCGCCACCAGCAGTGCCATGTGGGGTGCTCCAGTTCACATCCCCATCTCCATAGGGTGCAACCGGTGGCACCTCCAGCCCCTCTCCTCGTCCCCAAGCTCCGTGCCACCCGCTGTCCCCGTGTCGTGCTGCCACGAGGGGGCACGGCGGCCACGTGCATGGCACTGCGCAGGGATGTGTCCCCATACATCCCATATGTCCTCACCTCTTGAGCAAGGCCGGGTGGTGACATGCTCAGCTCAGCACGGCGGGCGCAGGGAGGTGGAGGACAGGAAATGGGTCACCGTGTCGTGACCCACTGTCCCAGTGCTGGGGTGGAGGAGGCAGTGTGTCACTGGGGCCGGGAGGAAGGCAGGTTTGCTCCGTCACCCTAACAGCGAGGTCCTGCGGACGCCATGGAGAAGGGAGGTGGGAGGCGATGATGGGTTGATGGGATGGAGAAAAGGGCTGAGCCCTGAGATGAGCCCAGATAGGGATGGGGATGCTGAGCAGGGCTTCTCCCCCCTCTGTTGGCTGGGATGGGGTGCGGGGACCTGGTACCCCTCCCTGAGCATCACCAGTGCTTTGCAGCCACAAGGGGCCCCCAGCTCTTGGCAGTGCATTTGGGGTGCTCAGTCCTGCTGACCCACAACACTGTAGTGTGGGAAGCCCAGCAGGAGAGGAGAGATGGGAGTGGGAACGTGAGCTTCTACTGGGAAGCAGCTTTCCAGAAGGTAAAACCTCTCCCAGAGCCATAACTCCAGCTGGAAGTGGAGATGTGTTCTGTAAAGGGCTGCACAGCCTAACCTCACAGGTCAGAGCCTGAGATTTTCCAATGAGAAGGGGAAACCTGGCCTTGGATGTCACTGGGCATCCTTCCCCTTAGGTGGGGATGGACATGGAGGTGTTCCCTGGGGAGGGACTGGCAAAAGGGGAGGATGTCCTGGGCAGGATGAAGCACCTGTGGGAGCAGTGCTGGGTGAATCACATCCCTCCCAGCCCCAAGCCCCTGCAAACGGCCCGAAAACAATGCGATGAATCTTCCAGAGATGAGATTAGGGAGGGGAACAATTATCTCCAAACCTGTTCGTCATGGGAGGCTCCACCGAGCTGTAGGAACAGCCTAGGGCAAAGGGGAGCAGGAGGAAGACGGATCCCCCATAGGGATGGTGCTGAGTTCGGGTGTGACCCACCCAGCCCCACTTCCAACCCGCAGAGGTGAGCCACAATTAGCGAAATGGGCACGGAGGGCGTCAAGTAGGTCAAAAGGTAATGAGGATCTCAGCAGCATTTCCTAACAGCGAGGGGTTGAGCAACGGGGAGATGAACAAGGGCAGGCATTGTGTGCAAAGGAGCAGCCAGCGAGGGCAGCCGTGGTGAGAGAGGTGGCATGGGGGAGGGAGGAGATGCTGGGAGGGTGGGTGGACAGATGAGTGGACAGACGGATGGGTGGATGGATGGACAAATGGATGGCAAAGGGATGAACAGACGGATGGACAGGCAGACGGACAGACAAATGGACGGATGGATGGAGGGAGGGAGGGACAAACGGTGGATGTTCGAATGGGATGGATGGGCAGACAGATGGACAGCTGGTTGGATGGATGGACGGACAAACGGGTGGATGGATTGAGTCGGAGCAGGTAGGCTTGGTGATGCTCAGCTAACAGCGATGAACACAAGGGCTGCTTTGTGGGTAAATCATCAAATTACAGAAGGAGGGACCTTACGGATGGTTGGGTGACCCCTTCTCCCACAGATTCAGACCTGCATGCACTTTGGACATTACTTGGCATCCAAGCAGGAGAGCCTCCAAGCAACCTGGGGTGCTGAAAGCAGCTGAAGACCTCAAGTAGTGCCATATTTCTTGTAGAGAGCCATCTCTGATCCAGCCAAATGAGAGAGAACTGGTCAAAAATTACTATTCTGCCCTTGGAAAAATAACTTTCTTTAGTGAGGTGCTTCCAAGCCTAGTGAAATTGAGGTTCCTACGCATGCTGCTTTGAAGTTTGCTGCTGGGAAGGACCCTAAGGACCCCACAAACCACATCCCAAGATGGGAGATGCGTTGGGCACATCCCTCCTCCTCTACCTGGCCAGCATTCCCCACATTCCCCGGCCGGGAAGAGCCAGGCTGCAAACCCAACCGGGTCCCACCACCACCACCACACCCCAGAAAAACCACCCCAGCCTGTTTGTTGGCCACTGCCCTCCCGCCAAGCCTCCTGTAGCTGATGAAATCTGTTTTTTCCGATGGGACCAAGGGGGTTGCATCCATACCACGTGGTTCTACGGCGAAGGACGGCGCAGGCATCTTCCATCCGACAGCAAAGCTTTTGGGAGCAGAGCCTGGCAGATGGAGCAGCGATGCTCCGTCGCAGGGTCACTGAGCACAGAGGGCTGGTGGAATATTAAAGCCTGGCAGAGCAATCAAGCCAAGTCATAAAGGTGGGAAGGGGAGGACTTTGCCCCAGCACCTGCTGCTCGTGGCACGCCCCTGGAGCAGCGCTGGGTGCATTCAGCATGGCAGGGAGCAAACGCAGCAGCGGGTTGGGGGATGGTTTGGGATCACCTTGGTCCCAAGCCCCGTAGGGCCTGGAGAGCACCTGGATGTGGTTCACACCTCACCTGCTTGGGGTCCGGTCCCATGGGGTGGCTCTGGTAGCACTGCACGCCTGTGTGCCTGTGGGAGGGGATGGAGACCCCCAGCCCGGCCATGGAGCTGTGGGGCTGTGCCCGGTGGCATCTTCCTCTAGGGTGCTCGGCCTGGGAACCGAGCCCCGGGGTGGGCACAGTGGCACCGGTGCCGCGGGCACTGAGCTGGGCTGAACCCAACCGAACCGAACCGTGCCACGCTGAGCTGAACCGAGCCAACTTGAACGGAACCAAACGGAACCGAACTGAACCGAACTGAACCGAACTGGAGCAGAACCGAACCGAACCGTGCTGGAGCGAGCTGGAGCGCACTGAACCGAAATGACCCGTGCCGAGCTGAGCTGAGCTGAGCCCCGCGCGGTGCCGAACCGAGCCGAGCCGCTCCTACCCGCGCCGAACCCAACTGTGCCAAACGGAGCAGAACCGAACCGAGCCGTGCCGAGCCCGCTCCTCCCTCCCCGCCCCTCCCTCCGCTCCCCCCATTGGCCGCCCCCCGCTCCTCCCTCCCCTCTCCTCCCGCCTTCCCCCGCTATAAGCTCCCCGCGGTGGCACCACGCGGCCGGTGCGGCGGGGCCGGGCCGGCGCTGAACATCCCATCCCATCCTTTCCCATCGCATCACATGGAGCGAGCGGAGCGGTGGGCGTACGGAGCGCTGTGGGCGGCGCTGGGGGGCGGCTTAGCGCTGCGGGCGGCGCGGGGAGACGTGGTGCTGGACCGGGCGCTGGCCGTGCCGCTGGCTTTGCTGGCCGCCGTGCAGAGCCTGTGCCGAGCCTGCCTGCCGCTGCCCCTCGGGCTCGCCCTGGCCGCGGCGTCCGCCTGCCTGCTGCTCCGCTGGGCGCCCGGCAGGAGGCTGCTGCCGGTGGAGGGCAGGGCGGTGCTGGTCACAGGTGAGCGCGGTGCGGTGCCGGGGTGCTCCGGGTGGTGCCGGGGATGCGCTCCGGAGATGCGCTGCTCGCCGGGGAGACGCGCGGACGGCGCCGGGGTCGCTCCTCTCGGAGGGGGGTTGCGCTTCCGTGGGGTGTCCCGGTGCGTGCGGGTGCCTCCCAGCCCGGGGGGGGTTCGTAGAATCGCCTGGGTTGGAAGGGACCCGAAAGGCCGTTTGCGCTCGCGGTGAGCAGAGACTCCCGCGGCTCCATCAGTGCTCAGAGCCCCGTTCCCTGACCTTGGCTGCCTGCAGGGATGGGGCGGCATCAGTTCTCTGTGCAGCCGCTGCCTCACCGCCCTGAGTGTAAAGAACTTCTTCCTTATCTCCGATCTAAATCTGTCCTCATTTGGTTTGAATCCGTTTCCCCTTGTCCTATCGCAGCAGACCCTGCTAAAGAGTCTGTTCCCTTCTTTCTCGCAGCCCTGCGGAGGTACTCAGGGTGGCTGAGCTCTGGAAAAGGGCAGCCCCAAGGAGGAGGGAATGATTCAACCTTAAAGTCCGGGCCGCGGGGCAGCCCGGTGCCGCGGGGCACTGACATCAGCCATGCACAGGTGTGTACAGTGCCTTCCTCCTGGCCGTGGGGCTGCAGGGAGGGAGCTGTGGGCACACTTGGTGCTGCCCTGACGTCCCGTTGGGCTCTGGAGAGCAGACCCAGGGAATCACCGAATCATTAAAGCTGGAGAAAACCTCTCAGGTTCCCCAAGTCCAAACCTACTCTCACCACATCCCTCAGTGCCACATCTCCACTGGTCTTGGACACCTCCGGGGACAGTGACACCCCCACCTCCCTGTGCAGAGCCTCGCTTCTCATTCAGAGTTTCTCCTGACATCCAACCAGCTCCAAAGAGAAGGGGAAGGCTGAGCCCAGCCGTGGGGCAGGACGGTGCCATGGGGCTCACCCAGCCTGGGGTTGGCATCAGCCATGCGACGGTGACTCAGTGCTGGAACACGGTGTTCTCACCCTGTAGCACAGTGACACCTGCGGCCCCGCCGTGTTTGCTCTCGGCAGTAAATGCTTTGTGGTTGGGCAGGTTCGATTTGTGGGTGCTGAGGTGAAGCACCTCCAGGGGAGAAATGCAGCGCTGGCGGTGCCGGGCTGCACGTTTCGGTGCTTTGCATCTCTTTAAGAGCAGAGCGGGACGTTGCTGGGGCTCACGGTTCCCGTTAAGGACCTGAAATGGGTCAGAGCTTAACACCGTGCTCAAGGTTAGCAGCAGCTGTGCAGCCCCGTCCTGCGGCCTTGGCAGATGCTGGAGCAGCTGGTGGTTGCTGGAGGCAGTGACTCCATCCAGATGTTGGGGCTGTGGAGGTGCAGATGCTTCCCTGTGGTCGCAGCAGCATCCTATCTCTCCCAACCTCGGGGCTCTGGTGCTGCCCCACACCTGATTTCTCGGTTTTGAGTGGTCGAGAGTGAAGATTTGGAGCCACTCAGTGATTGTGCTTGTGAATAACAGCTGGGCGCAATGGGTGCTGTGCTCAGTGTGCATCCAGGGTTGTGGATTCTTCCTTTGGAGCCACGCCACGGAATGGTTTGGGTTGGAAGGAGCCTAATAATGCCATCCTAAGGCTACTACGACTCCTGGCTGTTCCCTTCCTTGGCTCTACTTCCAGGCAGGGTTGTGGCCCATGGTTGGGTGTCACTGCTCTCCACACACCAGCTGTGCCTGTCCTGTGCAGGAGGTTGTGTGTAGGAGTTGTACCCCGTGATCGTTGTGGGTCTCCTCCAATTTGGGAGATTCTGTGATTGGGTGCTGCTGTCCTTCAGCCCAGCTCAGTCCAACTGTTCCTGTGTATTTTTGGGGAAAATACCCCCAAGATGACCTTGTGAGGCACACAGCCCTGCGTAGATTCAGCTGCATGCAGTGTTGGCTAGGGAGTGGTCGTGAGAGATGGCTCATAGCTCACAGGTCCCAACGGCCCGTGGTTCCAGGAGCTGTGTTTCCAAAAAAACTGAGCTGCCCGTGCACTGCAAGAGAAAACGGGCTCAGCTCGATGGCAGTGTGAGGATGGGCAGGATGTGTGATGGGCATTTGGTGCCATTCCAATGGGACAAACAGGACGGTGCCTTATGCCCCGTGTAGAATTCTACCCCCAAAATACCCCAGTGGGAAGGGCCTTACAGCCCACCCAACCTCTCCATGGCGGGGGCGCTCCCATAGACCTCATCCCCATCCAGCCTGACCCTGGGCATCTTTATGGATGGGTCGCCCATGCTTCTCCAGGCAGCTGTGCCAGGACCTCACTGCCCTCATAGTGAAGGATTCCTTCTGGTATCTAGCATCAATCTCCCCCTTCTAGTTCGGAGCTTTGGTTTGCCATGGCCGTGGCTTCCCTGGTGCTGCGTGTCCTTCCAGCGACAGCTCCTGCTGATGGATCACCATCGTGTTCCCGGCTCGCCGTGTTCCCTCTGCCGGCCATTATTCACCCGCTTATCGCTGAGGCTCTTCACAACAACTTCCTCTTTTGGGGGGACATAAATCCCACATTAGCTCTGATGAAAGGTACAGCCTGTGCCACTGCCCGATGTTTGTGCTCAGATCCTTGTCACCGCTTGTCCCTGCCCTCAGCATCCCATCGCTGCCTCCAGCAGCAGCACGTGGGCACCGAGCACAGAGGATGCTCGGATGTTCCTTCGGGGAGTGCGATACCCCGTGCTGAAAGCTCTGCTCCAGCACTGAAGTGCTGCTTCTAGGAAATTCCCTGTATGCTCTTTCTTCGAAATGCTGACTTCGTAGCAGCTCTGGCTCAGGGGAGCTGCTTCCTCCCCTGTGGTTGTTTTTGAGCTTCCCCATGGCCCCAGTGGGACTCACTCAGTGTTGTGTGTCCCGTTGCTCCCCTGCCTGGCTGCCTTCAGCCCATGGTGTGCCCCATTGGGTTGAGCCAACTCTTGGGCTGCCCTCAGCCCAGTTTTCCCCATTGGGTTGGGCCAACTCTTGGGATGCCTTACGCCCGTCACTGCTGCACCTGCTGGCCCCGTTGGAGCATGGGTTGGTCCAATTGGAGCCTCTCAGCAGGCTGCTGGTGACTTGTCCTCAAGCATGCTATCAGCACTGCTTGGGCTCATCCATGTCCTGGCTGCACGAAAGTAATTGCATTACCCCATAACTCCATTAGTGACCCCATTAGCAACCCACGGTGACGCAGCCATGCGTGTTGGGGTGCAGGAAGGCAGCTGGGTGGCCTTGGTGACAGTGACCAGCACACTGTGTCCCCACTGCTCTGGTGATGTCGGGGCCCTGATGCTGACGTACTGCAGCCAGTGCCTGCTTCTGCCAAATGGGCCTTAATTTGGGAGCCCTGCTCACATCCTCAGGGCTCTTCTCTGTCTTCGCTGCTGCCTCTGGTTGTCAAGGCAGGAAATCAGATTTTCCCCCGCTTCTCTCAGGTTCGTTAAGTGAAACATATCCTCCCAGGCGGAGGTTATGGCACATAATGCTCCGTAAGCGCTCGGCTGATCCGTTGTAATTCATCCCATCTGCCTGCCACAGCCGGCCACCTCCTTTCCTGGCCCCTCCTCAGGGCATCGGGTCCCAGAGAGCCCCTGTGGGGTTGTTTTGGTTCTTTCTCTTGTGGCTTTCTGGACATGGGGGACGTGTGGATGGTGCACCCTACGGATGATGTGTCTCACGGCTGCTGTATCCTGTGCTGTGTGTTCCAGGGATGGTGCATCCCACAGCTGGTGTGATCCACGTGTGGTGCGTCCCGTGGATGTGTCCCTTGGGTGTCCAGTCCCATGGGCGGTTTATCCCATGGATGATGCATTCTATGGTCGGTGCATCCCATGGATGCTGTAACCCACTGCTGATGTGTCCTGTATGTGGTGCACCCCGTGTGCGCTATAGCCTATGGTTGGTGCATCCCCATGGTTGATGTGTCCCACGAACACTAAGAGCAGCCAACAGAAAACATCCTTTTCCTGTAAGAGCTGGGTCAAATGTGAGCCAGGGCCGATTTCACATTAATCCTATTGAAATCCAGGCATTTAACAAAAAGGAGCTGTGTGACCAGCCTCAAAAACCAACCGAGGGATGGGGTGCACCTCCTGGCACCCATGGGCGCAGGGCAGCTCCCGGGGCATGGCGAAGGGGACGGAGAGGCCGGGGTGGCTCAGCTGCTGTGGGCACAGGTGCCGTGTGGTCCCCTCCCTCGCCGCAGCCCTGCCAAGAATGTGTTCCCTCGGCGTGGGCTGACATCACCCGCGGAGCGCTGCTCTCTCCAAGCGCGCCCGGCATCCGGGAGGTGTTGGCTGCAGGGCTGTGCTA
>NW_024885077.1:1176437-1288699 GCF_019232065.1 Centrocercus urophasianus | reverse complement strand
ACACACACACACACACACACACACACACACACACACACACACACACACAAGCTTTTGTTCCATGCCTCCTCCTACCCACCCCATGCCTTTGGGGTGGTCCCCAGCAGGGCTGTGCAGATCCAACTTTCGCTCTGGGTGTTCCCCATTGGGTGGCTGTGCTCACTCTTCCCCATCCTTTGGGGTCTGATCTGTGCCTTAGTGTCCTCTTATCCATCCAGACGATGCACGCTGTACCCCTCCATCCTCACTGATATCTGCGTCCTTCCAGCATCCCCTCCTGCTGTTCTCCCCTTATCTGTGAGGTTTTTGGGGTGGCACCGCTTGTGGATTCCTTCTGTCCCTGCCTGGCCCTGGCAGAAGGGCTCATCTCAGAGCCAGCCCTCCGCCTGTTTGCCTTGGCATCCCGGGCAGGATTTGCACGTGAGCCCCTGGAGACAACAAGCAGCTCAGCTCTAATCCTCTTGGCTTCAGCGCCCGGCTCCCCTTGTGCTGCTCACGGCCTTGAGGCTCGCACCATGCACACTCTGTGGCTGCAGTGCAGGAGCTGCTGCTCTGCACTCCTCGGGTTTTTTCCACCTAGAGGAGCTCCGGGTGCTGCAAGTCCTTGAGCGACTCCCAAAAATGTGCTGGGAGAAAAGCAGGTGAGCGGTGATGGATGTGCAGAGGATTGAGTGTGCCATGCAGCGAGCGTGCAAGGTGGGAAGTGCACAGGGTGATGACCAAGCGGTGCGTTGCACATGATGATTGTGCAGTGCAACAAGCATGCAGGGTGGTGAGAGTGCCACACAACGGGGATGCAGAACGATGAGCGTGCAAGGTGAGGAGAGAGTGACCGTGCATAGGGACGAACAGGCAAGGTGATAAGCACATAAAAGGATGACCATGCAATGTGGTGAACGTGCCAGGCAAGCATGCCATGCAGTGAGCATGCAATCTGCTCAACATGCAGTACAATAAGCATGCAAGAGGGTGAGCGTGCAACGCTCGTTTGCTTTGAGGTCTTTGCCAGCCCCAAAGCTGCTGCTTTGCTCATCAAACTTCAGGAGCCCTGCATGATGCGTGGGATAGGTGGTCAGCCCCACTTGCAGCCTGGTTTTGCAGGACAGGGTTTGGGGCTGCTGTTGGGTTTCGGAGGTGCTGCTGTGCTTTGAGAGCAGGATAGATTCTGTGCCCCCGTCCCAGGAGGCAGCCGCTCACACTATGATTGCCATTGATGGCGTTATCTTTATTGTGGTTTTCTCCTGCTCCATTGGGTAATGGGGGGACGCACCCCAGCTTCTTTATGGCTTTATGGCACTGCAGTGAAGGACGTGGGGGCACGATGCTTATCGGGCTGTGGACTCCAGGCACAGCATGTGCCCGTTTACAGGTCCATGCTTTGTGTTTTCTATGACTGAAAGTGGGGGCTGGGTGGGCCAACCCTACGTGGTTCCTCCTGTGCACAGCGTCCTGTGTGGCGCAGCTGTCCCCAGGAGCACCCGCGGTGCCCGGCTAGGGTGCAGCTGGGGCCAACCCAGCAGCACTCCTTGTTAATGGTTAATGGGGCCACGCTATCGGCGCTGCCATCAGCTGGGAACGCGCTGTTCCACGCCGCCTGTTTGCTCTCAGCCCCATCTCCCGCAGGGCTCTCCCTCGGGCACGGGGCCGGCTGGGGTGCTGCCACGTGGGGCATCCCTTG
Source organism: Centrocercus urophasianus (assembly GCF_019232065.1). Lineage (NCBI taxonomy): Eukaryota > Metazoa > Chordata > Aves > Galliformes > Phasianidae > Centrocercus > Centrocercus urophasianus. The sequence continues at coordinate 1,287,021 of NW_024885077.1, read as the reverse complement.
GGGGTGCCCCAGAGCCTGGGAAGGGACAGGAGCACACACAGTCCCTTTCCCCTCGCCCCCATTATTCCCAATCCCCTGGGTGGTTTCGGCCATCTAACGTCTCCCTGGCCTCGCAGAGGTGGAGGTGGGGACACCGCAGGACTCAGAGCCCATCGTGCCACCATCTCGTGGGTCCCCCCCGCGCTCAGCCCTTTATCAGCTGTCAGCATCAGCGGGGCGATGGGTTTGCTGATAAGGAGTGTTTTCTTCCTCCCGTGCGAGAGACAAAAAACAACAGCGCCGTGACCTGCAGGTGCCCTGGGACAAGGTCACGTCCCTGTGGGGTCCCTGTATGGCCGTCCCCAGCCATCACAGTGCTACCATTGGCTCTTGCAGGCTGTGACTCAGGCTTTGGGCAGGCGACAGCGCGGCACTTGGACTCCTTGGGCTTCCGTGTCTTCGCCAGCGTGCTGGATCCACGTGGCCCTGGCGCTCAGGAGCTGCAGAGGAGCTGCTCGGCCCGGCTCACACTGCTACGCATGGACCTCACCAAGCCTGAGGACATCCAGAGTGTTCTGCAGCACATCCAAGCCCACACCAATGGCACAGGTGGGAGCTCGTGGCATCCCCATACAGCCCCTCCTCTCGTGTCCTATCCATGGATGCATCACAGAAATCCCTTACAGCCCCCCAGGACCTCCACTGGTGTCCCCATCCATGGATACATCCGTATGGGCCACCAAGTTGGCTACAGCCATGCCAAAGATGTAATCCCAATGCTCCCTATATAGGGCTCCTGTGGGTGGGAGCAGCTGGTGCCCCCTGAGCACAGTGCTACCCCCAGTATCTCCACTTGTGTCCCCATCCATGGTTACATCCCGGGAACTCCATACAACCCCAGGACCTCCCATCCATGGTTGCCTCCTGGGAACCAACCAACCCATGCAGGTCCTCCACTTGTGTTCATGGGTACCTTGCTATGGGCCACCACCTTGGCCATGCCAAAGGGTTTGTCTTGATGCTCCCCACATAGGGCTCCCATGGACAGGGGAACCATCTAAGCCCCCCAGCACGGTGCTATCCCATTTTTCAGAGCACCCCGTCTCCCGCAGGTCTCTGGGGCTTGGTGAACAACGCCGGTTTCAACGACATCATTGCCGACGCCGAGCTCTCTCCATTGGGCAACTTCCGCACCTGCATGGAGGTGAACTTCTTCGGCTCGCTGGAGCTCACCAAGGGGCTGCTGCCCCTCCTGCGCTCCGCTGGTGGCCGCATCGTCACCGTCAGCAGCCCAGCAGGTGAGCAGCCCCATGGGACACAGGGATGTGGGGCTGGGAGCCCCACCGGGATGCACCAGCTCTGAAGCACAGAGGGTTCAGGTGCACAATGAGCATCGCTGCTTGGGTTTTTGGTACCCATAGGCGTTGTGCAGAGTAGAGTTGAGCCACGGGGTGCTCGCTGTGCATGTGTGAGAGCCGTGGGTCTGTGCTTCTCCCTACAGGTGACCTGCCCTTCCCCTGCCTGGCAGCCTATGGGGCGTCGAAGGCTGCGCTCAGCCTGCTCATGGACACGTTCCGCAGTGAGCTGCAGCCCTGGGGTGTCAAAGTCAGCCTCATCCTGCCCGGGTACTTCAAAACAGGTGAGAGAGGGGCAGCCCCAGCCACTGTCCTGGGATTATGGCTGGAATCACAGCATTATGAAAGTCGGAAAAGACCTCCAAGATCACAGAGTCAAGCTTCAACCCATCCCCACCACCCTTGGGCTCTCCCTTTCACAACACCCGCTATCACTCCCACCTCACGGCCAACCTCCACTGGGTTTTAGAGGGACCATACTGGCAGGTGCTCCCTTCTCTCCCTATGGGCACCCCTATGAGCATGGGCCACCTGGGATGGGGCTTCTGGACCACACGCATCTCACACGGTCCCCCTCTTTCGCAGCCAACTGCGACCCAGACTTCTGGAAGCTGCAGAAGGAGCAGCTGGTGGCCCGCCTGCCCCGGGAGCTGCTGCAGGCTTACGGCGAGGACTACGTGGAGGAGATCAACCGGCAGTTCATCCAGTTCATGAAGGTGGCCGTGGAGGACCTGAGCGCGGTGGTGAACAGCATCACGGACGGGCTGCTGGCTGCCAACCCGGCCGTGCGCTACTACCCAGGGCAGGGCCTTGGGCTCATGTATTTCATCCACCGCTACCTGCCCTATTTTGTCCAAGACTTGTTCCTCAAAGGATTATTCATCAACCCCAAGCTGCCCCGGGCGCTGCGGCCGGAACACAAGGACGCCAAGAAGCCCTGACCTCAGCCGCGTGCAGGGCAGCAATCAGCACTAGATCTAAAACCAAATCGCTTTTCCCAAATCAGGCAGATGCAGATCTATTTTCTATTGTGCGAGAATCAACGTTTTCTAGAGACTTGGGTGTTTTTTGTATTATTATTATTGTATTTTTTTTTGTTTTGTTTTTTTCTAACCACGCACTCCCCACGCCTGACTCCGCGCGCTGGGACGCACCTCGGGCATTTCTCAGCCACGTGGCAGCTCGGTGAGCACTGCCAGAGCCCTGCAGCCACTGCAGGCCAGCCCCTGCCTCCCCATCCCATGCTCCGTGTGCCCACAGCGATGGCAGGGGCTGAGGCCACAGGCTGCGGGTGCCGCAGAGCTCCGCAGCGAATGAAATACGTGATTGTCACTTTTTAAATAAATCTGTTCTTGATAAGCCACTGGGCTCTGTGATCTCATTCGGGGCCATCCTGCCCTGGACTGGAGCATTCCAAGGTATAGAAGCAGCTCCAGGGCGCAGCAGGCTGTGCGGTAGGCAGATATTTATTGGTGTAGAGAGGAGGGGGGGGGGTCACAGGAGAACAGACACTCAGAGGTGACCGCAGCACAAAGCCAGGATGGAGCTGCTGCTGCTGGGAGCACCAGGCGTGTGTTCCCCACCAGCACCCCCCCCCAGCTGTGGACAGGACTCCAGCTCTGCCCTGGGCCCGGGCCCACAGGGCGATGCAGTGCACAGCACCATCCCAACAGCTGGGGAGGACGGGGAGCTCCAAGCCACAAGCGTTTGCAGGGAGAAAGAAGCTCAGCTGGCTCCCAGAGCCATTCCAAGCTCCAGCAGCTGATAGAGGAGCTTTTGAGGACACCAGCACTGGTGTGAACGCTGCTGGAGCTGGAGGAGCACTGCACATGTGCTCTGGCTCTGCCCTGGTGTTCCCACAGGCTCCGTCCCAGCTCTGGCTGGGGCTGCTCGGTCGCTCCCACAACAGGGTTTTGCTACGGGGATGCAGGGATTACACAGCAGCACTGGCTACGCTACAAGTTACATTCAAACTAAACCTCACAGGGACAACACGGAGGAGGAAGCGTGCTCAGAGCCCTGACAGCAAGGACTGCTGGTTGGGGCAGAGCTGCCGTGCTCCTTGCAGTGCTGGGAGGCAGCGAGCCCCAGGCTCGGCCAGGGGAAGTGCATACAGCAGATGAGTACAGTAACACAGGTACTATAGGTACACAACAGGAGGCGTCCCTCCCGCTGCACAGGGCCAAGCCTGTGCCACCAGCCCCTCTGGACCCCTCACTGCACACACAATCTAACTTCAGCTTGAGAATAATTTAACTAGCAACTGTACAGTTCCTCCCCTTGAGCCAGTTCAACACCCCTGGAGTCTAGGCAAGGGGTAACTCAGGGAGCACGTGGAAGAGAGGCAAGGGTCCCTCCGGGCTCCAGGGGTCGGACAGGAGCAGAGCAGGGTTAGAAGATGGGAATGTAGTTGTCAATCTTGGTCCTGTGCCTCTGGGCGATGCACTCTGCGATCCACACGATGTTGCGGCACTCCTGCTCCTTCAGCTTCACAAAGGCATAGAAGACTCCAAAGTGGAACTGATTGAGGAATGCCAGCTTGTTCAGCTTCACCTGGGAAGACATGGCACCTGTCCACCTCTGCTGGACTGTCCTCTGCCAGAAGCCAGCCCAGGGAAGGATGGAGCAGCACTGACTTCCCCAGAAGGCTCAGGGCTCAACCAGGAGGGGTCTGACACACAGAGGAGGAATTTATACCCTCACATGCTGTGAGAACCGGCCTTTCCCCCATAATTACACTCTGCTTTCACTTTCGGTGGACCTAGCAGCAGCCTACAGGCACACTGCTGTAAGCTTCTGGGTGACGAGGACTGAGCCTCATTCCCTCCTTGGAGCACATGGCTAGCATCCTCTTCCTTCCCTCAAACTATTCTTGCAAAGCACTGATATTCTGGAGCTCTACCACCAGGGCAGCAGCCAAGCCTGCTGCTTCCTTGAGTTTTTCAGAGGGCAAAGGCAGACACAATTGCTGGGAAGTGTCTCAGGGCTAACTCACCTCATGCTCAAAGAACCTGTCTTCAAGGGTCTTGTCTCCAGGGTTGCTGCCAGCCCCTTCAAACAGCAGCTTGTACTCCTGAGGGAAGATGGTACAAAAAGATATATCCACACCCTGGTACCCTCCGAGCTCAGCAGCACTCCTGGGCCCCCATGCACCAGAAACAGCAACAAGACTGGGTCAGCAGAGAGCTGCCCTGTGCACACACACGAGCACTGGCACGTGTTGCTTCAGCACAGAGACACCAAGCTCTCCGACTCCAAGCAGCGTAAGACAAGCAGTCCCTTCCTCATGCTGCCTACTCCTGAGCTCCCCCAGCCCCAATGCACAGCAGATCCTGGTGCCAGCCCCCTGTGCCCTCACCCCAAAGCACTCACAGGGTAGTAGTCGGCGACATTTTTGACTTGCTCGTAGTCATCTGCTCTGGCTAACTGAGCCAGCCCCTCGGGGTAGAGCTTGCCACAGTGTGGGAACAGCTTTGCTCGGTCCTCCTTGGACAGCTCAGTGCCAAAGGAATTGATGGTGATGATGAAGGCCCTCCGGTCAGCTTCAAACTGTGGGAGAAAAGAGAGTTTCACCTCAGACTGCAGTGAGAGCAGCAGACACCGGTGCTGCTCTGAACAGAGCCACATCAGAGGGCAGCGTGAGCAAGCCTGGCTCACTGCCTGGGATGCACAGCTCTACATGTGTGGGCTCCTTGTACAGCTGATGCCCGGGGACTGCTGGGCTGAGGAAATCCCTGCTTTGGGAACAAACCAAAGCGCTGAGCGGAGCTCCGGGAGTGATTTTCTCCCACCTACTGCCCTCGAGCCCAGCACACCCACCAGCTGGCCTTGGCACACTGACCGGCCACGCGCAGAACGGTGCTGGAAGTTCTCCTGCTTGTTGGATGGAGGTTGCCAAGATGAGGTGACCAAGCCTGCCCAAAGTCACGTGCAGACAGCGTTCTCCTAGGTCAGGCTGCAGTGGGATGCTGACAAGGATCACCCTTAGTGCTGGCAGACAGCATCACAGAGCAATGGGTGCCCCTGCAGGGTGTTCCAGACCTACCTCCAGGATGGGGCACATGGCGTCTGCTGTGGTACCTCCCAGCGCCTTGCAGAACTTGTAGAAGGACTCCAGGTATGCCTGGAAGACAGAGAGGAATGAGCACGTTTCCACACTGCTTCATTTACCACTCGCAGGCCCGTTCAGACAGCAAGCAGGGACGCTCCCAGACACTTTATAACACAGCACAGGCACTCTCACCCCAAGTGAACTTGGATGCCAAGCCCACACAAGGGACAGTGCTTCCCCAGGAGCCGGAGACATGAAGAGCTGTGGTTTGCTTGGTTCAAGGGACTGGATGAGCTTACAGCAGGCAGAACACCAGGCACCAACATTCAAGCCTATTTTGCTCCTTCGAGTGGTCTAACTCCAAAGCATCCGCTCGAGTCTCACATGGTTTCCTGACCCTGCTCTGGCCTCTACAAACATGCCAAGCCACACAACCATAGCTGCAAGACCCAAGCTCAGAAAGGAGCGCTGTGTAAGCAGAGTTGAGAGATGAGACGGGACATCTGTGAAGGAAACCAGCCGTCCTCTGTAATTCTCTTCTCACACTGCAGCCGCCGGGTCTCCATCCCAACTGGAGCACTGCAGAAAGTATCAAGCTAGGCACAGCCATGCTGCCTCCAGGAAACGTAATCCTTTGTGGAGAGGTACCAGAATCCAGCTGGAGGATGACTGCATCCCCCAAGGGGAGCCGTGGATGCAGCACAAGGCTAAAAGTGCTGTTCAGCAAAAAACTTGCTCAGAGGAGACCATCATGTGATAAAACACCTCCCCAGACAGAGCGCTGCAGACAGAACCGCGCAAAGGGGTGGAAAAACAACGATGCTGAGACACCACAAATCTCTGCCCTGTCACAAGATGGACCACATCCTCGGCCTCCGCTCTAGGAATGCACCTGGATGAGTGTGTTCTGTAAATACAGTGCCAAAGGGCACAGCTGGGCCAGCACCACGCATCAAGAGACACCATGGCCAGAAGGCTGGAAATCCTCTTTGCCACTGCTGGAGCACAGAGAAGAGCAGAGCACTGGCCTGAAGGAAAGGAAGGCACAGACACTGAACTTTGCCTGAGGCTGGGTGAGAGGCTCGCTCACCACTTTCTGCCTTTCTCAGAGTTCACATGCAAACCTCAGGCCCTGCAAATAGAGGAGGTGTGCTCAGACATCCAGCACTTCATGAGGACCCAGCAGCACAGACACCATGCAGACTGCAGGACAGCCCTGCTGGGTGCCCTCCCTGGGGCCCCTCACAGATGACAGCAATTTACAGGAAGCTCTCCAGAGTCCCGAACCCTGTATCCCTGAAATGGTGGTGTGCTCACATTTAATAGTCCTTAATGGACTTTCACTTCCATGACGCAATTCAATTACCCTCTGCCTTCTGCTAGTCTTGTTTGTGCTTCACATCCAGGCTGATCTGTGGCCTGTCCATCCTCGTTGTCTTGTTCAACATTACCATCACAGTTCACTTCTCTTCCAGCTGAGGAATCCCAAACCTTCTTTCTGGTTTCCCCCATGGAAGCATCTAAACCTTTACAGTGCCCTTCTTAGCAGCTTCTCCTGTTCTGCTGTTTGCATTCTGAGATGAGAGAGAGGAACTGGACCATGAAAAGGTGCAGTGTGCAGCACAAACACGCCGCAGATGTAGGCAGCGGCACAGGGCTGTTTGTGCAGTTCTCACTGTGAAGAGCCAACTGCTCACAACCCAACATTTAATGTAGCAGTAGCAGCAGGGAATAAGGAGAGCTTCATAAGATCACCTCTTCGTGCCTCCCATGCATCGCTTCACATTTATCCACAGCGATCTCTGTGCTGTATTTTAGTGTCCAGCCACAAAGTTCCTCCAGCAGGTTCCTATAGGCAGGCTGCCAGCAAAGGCCAGCAGCCAGCCAGCTGCGTTCCAGCACATCCACTCCAAGATGGGAAAACACGGAAGAAAGTAGTGAAAATGATGATGCCAGCGTGCCTCCGCTGCTGACCTCCCTCTGCTCTAAGAGCTGACCACTTCACTTCTAACTCCTGCTCCCTTCTTTCAGCACATTTCCACTCAAGAACCTCCCCAGGGGTTGAATACCAGTGAGAGCCAGTCTCAGAGCACTGAGAGGCAGACATTCAGTTTGGGGGCAGCAAAAGCAGAATGTAAAGGAGCATCCAGCCTCCGCAAGGAGATGGGCAAGGTAGCGGCAGCTGGGACCCAAGGTGAAGGCACCCACCAAGCTGCCTGCTGCATGCTCACTCTGCTCCCAGCCTTTCCCCAGCTCCATACAGCGAGCTGCAAGCTGCAAGGGTGCAGGTATTTATGCGTGCCAGCATACCTCCCTCCATTACAACAAAAGATCAGTACATGCCAGAGGCCACGTGCAGCTGGGCATGACTGCCGCCGCGCAGCACCTTCTCCCCTCCCTTTGCCTCCTTCCCTTCATGCCTGACCTGCTCTCCACCTCTCCCAACGGGCCAAGGCTTCCTTGGAAAGCAGAGGTCACGCTGCCTGCTAGCTGGCTGTGACCAGTGCAAACAAGGCTGGCAGATACAATCTGCATCCCACCCTTAATCCAGAGAGCTGAGATGGAGCGATAGCCACAGCCTGCACATAAACACACACTTTTATGCTGCCAGCTCAAACCAGACGGGGCCAGAAGAGGAGCCGACAGCTTCCCGTGCAAGCTTGGGACAAGGAGCAAATTTATTTTTGTATCTACTCTAAGGGGGAAATGCCTTCTTCCCTTTATTTGAAGAAAGTCAGCCTCTCGGTTGGAGCTCCTGGCCAGACAGAGCTGCAGGCACACTAGGAATGAATAGGGAAGCGAGCATCTCTTTCCCTTCCCAGAGTCTCAGTTACCTTATACAGTGTGTTTCGAATGATTTCAATGTTCATTTCGTCAAGATCCTGTTCGGATATGCAGTCTTGGAAGAAAGCAGCTGAAAGAGAACCACAGACACAGTTGGTGCTGCCCTGACCAGACCCACACACAGAGCGAGCCCTTGAAAACAGCAGGCAGGAGCACAGGTTGTGCTGAGCTGCTCTGGCCCTTGTCTTCAGTGCCACCAAACTGCCATAACTCAAATCTCAGGCTTCACCATCGCTCCCCAGGCCACAGCCATTTTTTGGAGCACTCAACCCAACGTGCTTCTTCACCCCTGGAAGACTGTGCTGATCCCTCAAGTCCTACCATGCTGTCAACAACTCCTCAGCAGAAGTTCTCATCTCCAGCCACCACCATCAGTACCAGAGCAGCCCACATAAAAAAAAAGGAAAAAACAGCAAACAAATCAACCCCAAACTGTTCCCAGATGCAGACTCTCAGAACTGACAAGGTAGCTTCCAAATTGCCTGCTACAGCACGGCAGCAGGGAGACAGCAGTCCTGGTGCGCTTCTCCTTCCTCCTCCAGCACCTTATGTGGGTTCAGGAGACGTGGGGATACGACAGCTCCTACAGCCTGGAAGCTTGGAGGGGATCAAGAGCCCTGAGCAGAGGATGACCCCCACAGAGGCCTCTTTGCTATGCAGCAGCAGCAGCGGGCAATGCCACGTAGCTAGAGGCACACTGCTCACTACGGCTGGCAGAAGTGAAACCAGAGAGTGCCAGGACTGGTTTTCACTGCAGGGCTCGCTGGCTAGCCTGAGACCAGTGGCTACTTCAGAGTAGCAGAGGAATGAGAACACAGCTATTTCAGTTCTTGGCCCTCCAATATCCCAAATTAGGCTAACAGCAAGACTTATTTTGCCCTGCTAACCTATGAAAGCCATTTGGGGTTAGGCATTCCTACCAAGCCACGTAGCTGCCCAGGCACTGTTAGGAGATAGAGCTGCTGTTTCTTCGCGTGTGGTCACTGGAAGGAGTGCAAGTTAAACAACTGGAGCCTGCGTGCTTGCTTGTTTAGGCAACACTGCTACTCCCCACGTCCTCCTGCTGAAGAAATGCCACACTAGATGGTACACAGGCTCAAGGGTACAGCCAGGGCAAAGGTCTGAGGCACTTGGACCAGCCAGGGCAGGGGCAGGCAAAGCTCACTCAGGGACAAGTGCACGAAGGCAAGAGGCAGAGAACCTCCTCTGCAATCTCCTCACCAGTGTACCAAGGTGAAGCTTTTAGGTCTCTGGGAGCTAATAATACCTTTGAACACTTGGTTCTATCTTATTCCTGAAGTGGGAAGGTTCACTCTCACCCTTGAGGAAGATGCTCTTCCCACACACCACCCCTACAGCGGACTTGGCTCAGCTGCAGGCAGTCTCCTACCCAGCAAGCCAAGCACACCATGCTCAGCTGTACTGGCACTGGCCTTGCTGCAGCAGCTCCATCCTCCTCTGGACACTCAGAGGTGGCCAGATCCCTTTAGACACGTTCTTCCTTCTTTGCTGGGCTCTATGTGGCAAACTGTTCTTCCATGACAACAACTTGAGTTACCCCATTACTACAGCAAGCATTTTAGTGCCAAAAATGACAACTACCATCAAAGACAAAATGATGATTTAAGTGTTTTGTTCTTTCCAGCAACTCCAAAAAGAGTGATTAATCACTGACTCAGGCGTAGCTCATTACCTTTGCCCACAGATACTAACTTAGAAGGTCTCCTGTGACTACCTCTCCTACTACAGCAGAGTCTCCTGCGTTTTCTCCACAACCACTTCCTACACCTTTTAACTTTAAAGACCAGATCTGCCCGCGTGGCTGTTCACAGAACTGTTTTTACAGAGTCACATGCCTCCTGGTCAAGGCTTGTAGCCTGTGACAGTGCCTCAGTGCAGGATCCTGCTATCCAAACAGCTTACGAAGCTTTGGCATGGTTTTTTTGTTGTTGCTGTCTGCTTTTGGGAAGTTAGTATATAGATGGTTACAGTTAGATAGTAGAGATTGTAGCTTAGATAGTACTACTAGTTAGCTAGATAGTATAGATAAAGTAGTATAGATAGTAGTACAGGTAGTAGAGATAAAAGCTTGATCCAGAGCTAATTTTATCCATCTCAGAACAAGACGGACCATGCATCAATCAATCTCTAACAGTTATCTCCAAGCATTGCCTTCAAGAAATTACCCAATGGTCCAACTGGAAAAATTGGAATAGGACAGGCACAGACGTGAGCTCAAGCCCAACCACCACGGGCACCGCAGCCACAGCTGGGTGTTACCCACTGCTTGGTCTTCCAGGGGAAAGGGACTTCTGCTCACCCAGGGGAGTGTCCACCAGGATGGCATTGTAGAGCTCTGCAGGTGTCTGCGCAATGTTCACAGCTTCCATCTGCTCAAAACTTCCCAGAGGGTGGCACTTGGGCACCAGTTCGGAGATGGAGCGCTGGTGCAGAGTGCCAGTGATCAGCAGGATGACGTTGTCGATCATGTAGCTGTACCTGCAGGGGTGAAAGAGGAAGCCTGTCACAAATAGCACCACAGCTCCACCAGGCCCTGCGAGCATCTCCAGGAAGATGCACCCTTCCCACAAAGAACAAGTGAGGCACCTCCTTAATGCCAAGCGCAGTCCCAAGCCCAGGCTTATGCTACAGCTCAATGCATCATTTTGGCAGCTGCAGCTGACCGCTGAAGAATATTAGATGGGAAGGGATTTCTGGAGGCTTTGGGCCAAACCTCCTGCTCCAGGCACGGCCAGCTCAGCTCTTTACCAAGCTGAACTCAGTCATTTCCAACCACGTGCATCTTACAACCTCCCTGGGTTCTGTCCTGTTGTGTCTGACCATGCTCACTACAAGAAGTCATTGCTTTTTATGATGGTATGATGCACCAGAGGACGAGAGAAGAGCCACTGATGGTCATCTATCTGGACTCCAGTAAGGATGATCTCCCACATCTTTCTCTCCAGAGTGGAAAGATATGGTGAACAAGAAACTGGTTGCAAGATCATACCCAGAGAGGGGCCAACATTCAGATGGAGATCAGTGCCGAGTGGTGCCCTTCAGGGGTCACATCTTCATCAGTGACATCAACAGGGGAATCAGGTGCACCCTCAGCAAGTTGGTGGATGACCTCAAGCTGTGTGTCCAAGAGAACCTCATCAGATCCAACAGAGCCAAGTGCACAGCCTGCGCCTGGGTCGCAGCAACCCCCACTGTCAGTGCAAGCTGTGGGATGTAAGGATGGAGCACAGCCCTGTTGAAAAGGACATGGGGGACTGGTGGGTGGCAGCTGGACACGAGCCACTACTGTGCCCCCCTGCATCCAAAGCAGCAAAGCCAGCAAGTCAGGGAGGGGATGTGTCCCTCTGCTCTGCACTGTGAGAGCTCACCTGGAGTGCTGCATCCAGATGTGGTGTCCTCAGTACAGGAGAGACATGGATGCTGCACAGGATAGAGCTGCTCCTAGAGGGTAGCTGTTCCCATTGCTCTCCCAGCATCGCCTGCTCTGCAGAGATCAGGTCACCAAAGTGCCAAAGGACCAGAGCAAAAAGGAATCTACTGATAACCTGTCTAGAGTTCAGCTTTGGTGCCAACGGCACTGCTCAACCTCGCCAAGAGCATGGAGAAAGGGTCACATTCCTGCAGTTCTGCTCCCTTCTGAAAACAATGGGGCTGGCAGCTTTGGCACAGCCTTTATTTATACCCTCCCAGAACCACACACAACTATTTCCACTCCTCAGCAGCAGAGAAGGGGCAAAGATGCTAAAGGAGCAGGGCACTTGGGGCTTCACGCTCCTGCACTCTGACTCCTTGAACTCTAAAAGCTTAGCAGGCAGCTGGTGAGAAAAGTCCTGAAAAAGGTTGCTCTGCAACAGAGAGGACTGGGCCTCAATTCCAACACAGAATCACTCAGATTGGAAAAGACCTTAAAGATCATCGAGTCCAACCATGACCTAACCATACTGCCCTAACTCTAACAACCCTCCACTAAATCACGTCCCTGAGCACCACATCCAAACGGTTTTGGACATCTGAACATGAGAAGGAACTGTGTGAGTTTGAAGCAGGTGGGTGCTGAAGCATTGCAGCCAGTGGGGCAAGGCTGGCGGGACAGCAAGGCAGTCAGACAGTATGGGGATGCTGCTGCTCATTGCATCTCTGAGCTAACAGCCACACAGCTGCTTCCCTTGGAAGCCCAGGAAGGACAGGTGAGCAGAGCCAGCCAAAGGCAGGTGTCTGCAGTTTTATTAGATGGGCTTAACAACCTCTCAAATGCACGCAAGGGAAGGCCCATGAACAAATCCACACCTTCATTCCTCAAACAGGTGCTGCCCCTTTCTCCAGGCAGCAGGTAACGCTCCTCCAACCATCAGCTCTGCAGAGCACCCTTCTGATTTGCAGGGATGCTCAGTCTAGAACTACAGCAGTCACACAGCTACCAGGGCACTGGGAAACCTCCACCACCCTTCAGTCTGCTGGGTCATCACCTGTCCTGTTTGTGCAGCTCTCACCATGGTTGCAATCTCCTGGCAGCAAGAAGTGCTCATTGGTAAGAACCATGAGCAAGTTCCCTGCAGCCCTCAGGCAATCAAGAGCATCTTATTGGCTGATTGGATCCACATTTAGAGAAGGAATTCCCTCTGCAGGAGACATCACCACTTGCAAAGCAGAGGGAAAGTTCACTTTTCAATTTCTACCATGGTGGTGTTGCAAGAGCTAGAGCAGGACAAAGATCTTCCCATGGCTGCGAGGGCAGGCAGACAGCAGCGCACCCACATCACCCTTCCTGATAGTGAGCTAAGGGTGAATCCCATTTCCTTCAAGCAAGCCCAGACCACACTTACTCAAATGCAGCCTCTGGTTCGTCTCAGTCATTCTGGCTTAGTCAGTCACGGCGATGAGGCAAGTCCTCCAGTGCCAGGGCAGCTGGAAAAGCCTCTTCCCATTTCTGGAAGGGGTACACTTGCCAGTTCCCAACAAGAACGCATCTGCTTTCAGTAGCACAGCTGTACTAAAACCAGAGGAGAGGTCCTGGCCACTCCAGCATTTCCGCCCAGCCCCAGGGGATTAGATTGATTATGGTGGCAGCAGTTTTCCTAGAACCTCCTCCAACCCCTTGTTTAATAGAGCAGCCTTTGTCGTGGTTCTCCCCATCTCCTGTCAGGTTCTTACCAGCTTCATTACACTCCTGCCACGAGCTGTTATCTGCATCTGCAAAGGCTGGACGATCAGCAGGAGCTCCACTGTAGTCACATCCTGCCTCGCTCTGCCCTCCTCTCACTACACCCAGGTGTGGTGCTACACCAGAAACTCACATTCACAGAAACACAGAGCTGGCTGGTTCCTAGAAGCAGCACTCACGTCTCACACTGCAGCAGAATTTCTGATTTGGGGACAGGAAGGAGTCATCGTGTTCAGAAGCACTGCTGTCAGCAGGAGATGCTGGCTTGCAGCTTGGATGAGCGCCTAGAAGTGAGGAGGGCAGCACCCACGCGATGGCTGCGTACAGGTAGCACAACAATGTGTGTTCTCCTCCTTTTGGATTTCTTTCAGTTCAATCACTGATTAGCAAGAGATACAGGAAAGATTATAATGGCTTTCCACCAAAGGAGCACATAAAATGCATGAAAGCTCCTCACGTGGGACACCGACAGCCTGAAGGCACCAGGGCACGGCCCTGCAAGGCAGCAACCCCAAAGCAGGCATAGCTCTGCCCTCCCCCACTTCCTAATCTAATCATAAAGAGTCATTGTCCTGCAGCAGATAGGTTGGCTTTTTATTGCTTTCTGCTCTGGGATACTAAAGAAGCCGTAAACAATACTGCAAGTGGTCACAAAGCATGACTAATGAACCCAACACTGCATGACCTGCGTTTCTCAGGGATCCTCTGAGAGCCCTGCCAAGCTGTGGTTTAACAGCTGCTTGCTGAGGGGTCATGAGGACAGCCCTGCACAGGAGGCAGTGGGCTGATAGTGGGGCAGGGCAGCCCTGGGGCTCTGCTCACACCAGTGTCCCCACTGCCAGACCTTCCCTTCAAAGGGAGATCACAGAATCATAAAATGGCCTGGGTTGAAAAGGACCACAGTGATCATCTAGACTCAACCCCCTGCTGTGTGCAGGGTCACCAACCAGCCCAGAGCCACATCCAGCCTGGCCTTGAATGCCTGCAGGGATGGGGCATCCACAGCCTCCTTGGACAACCTGTGCCAGTGCCTCACCACCCTCTGGGTGAAAAACTCCCTCCTGACATCCAACCTAAACCTCCTCTGCCTCAGTTTAAAACCATTCCCCCTTGTCCTATCACCATCCAACCTCATAAACAGCCGTTCCCCCTCCTGCTTATACGCTCCTTTCAAATACTGGAAGGCCACAATGAGGTCTCCCCAGAGCCTTCTCTTCTGGGGAAATGCTGGGGATGCTGACCACAGACCTCCTGTGCTCTCCCATGTGCAGTAATCTGTGGCTGCAGATGCTGAGTGTTTGCTTTGAGATAAAAGAGGGGAAACTCCAGCAGGATCAGAGGAGTGCTCTGAACCCTGTGCGAATTCCAGAGACAGCCTTAAATGACAAATGAAGTGGCATTGGCTGCAGTCACTCTTGTGTTCAGAGTGGCTCACCCAGTTCATGCACTTAGGGCTGAAGATGTGAGCAAGGTGCTGGCATGTAGAGCACAGGGTTACCACTTTCTGAGCTCTGAAGTGAGGAAAGGAACGCCCGGAGGAGCAGTAGCTGACATAGAGCAGCACTGACAGCTGAGAGGCTGGCACATGGAGCACATCACTGCAAACTAATTGCCCTGCTGAGGAAAGGAAAAGGGACCTCACAGAGACCTCAGTGCCTCACTGAGGCTCTCCTGGAGTAACAGACAGCAATAGAACTGAATTAAATCCTCAGGTTCCATTTTCAGCTCAATAGCAAATCAACCTGTGGGCTGGAAGCATCGCCTGCCGTGCTGCTAAGCTCAGAGGGCAGGGCAGGGAGCAGGCAGTGTGGACACATGCTGACCTCTCCCTGTCTTTCCTACCATCACACCATCAAAACCACACCTAAGTGGTCACTTTGCAGACCTGCCAAAGAGAAAGCTGAGAACGTCAAGGTTGCTACCACAAAATGGGAGCTCGGCCAGAAAGTGAGTGCTCTGCTAACCTTAGATCAATGGGACCATTTCACAGCAAAGAGGTATAACCTCACAGCACTGCAGAGCCTTTCACATCCGAGCATCCAGAAATGCTCTCTATATTTAGCTCCACGTGATTATTACCATCTCTTGAGACAGAATTCAGTTTCATAGTGGTATCATCCAGCAACCTGCAAGCAGTCGTACAGCATAAGTCGCATTAAAGCCTAATGAGCAAAAAAAAAACCAAACCAAAAACAACAGAAAACCCCTTCAGAAGCACTGCAGTGTTGAGGATTTACAAACACACGTCGCACTCTAGATGCATGCCACCCCCTTGAGACATCATGAATGTTTTGAATGCCAAGCAGCCTCATGCAAGAGGCTCTGGTTTCTTAAGCCTGATGCCTTAAGCCTGACCTCAGAACTTGAGAAACATTAGGCTGGTCTGCTGGGCTGAGCCCTGGCACTGCACTGCTCCTAGGAGACTTTAGCACTAATTGCAGTTTAAGTGTTGACCAGGGACATCTAATCACGCTGCTCACACATAAACTTTGCTAAAGCCAAATGGAAAACAAAAGCTGCTAACAGTGGAAGACCTTGAGAATGGTTTCTATGAAGGAGCAAAGCACGTCATGTGGATTGAGGAGTGCCCAGTGAATGCTCATCCAATTAAATGCACCGCATGCACGCAAGCTGCCTTTGGAATAGCCACAGCCAGGCATAAATCCACCAGGGGAGCACGGATAACTCTGTAAAGTACTCCTTCCCTGTTCTGCTTTAATGCCCCTAGCAGACACGCTACGCAGCTGCAGAGGAAGGAGTGGTGAGATGGAACACAAGGCAAGCATGAGAACAACCAGAGGGATTCAGCTGTAAGCAAAGCCGGTGAGGACAGGGCTAAGCCCATGCCTGCCCCTGGGTGAAGCAAACCAGCGTGGATGCAGTCACCCAGGAACAGCATGTTCCCCCTCCAGTCTGCCTGCGAGGGCCATCCTCGGGGCCACAGAGCTTCGTTAGGAAGAAGTGTCCTTAATTACAACTGGAACTTATCGCTACATTTTGCTGCCTCCAGTGAGAGCACCCTGCTAGCATGAGTAGCGTGACTCAGCGTGCCTGCCTGGCACTGTGCTGACACTTCCCAAGCCAAGAAAAGCACCGGTCAGTCGAAGCAGGGTTCCAGTTTCAAGGAACTGGTGAAAGGAAGCGTCCTCCAGGTGCAGCAGGGAATAAAGCCCAGTGTGATACGCAGCAAAATCCACCTTCCAGAGAGCACGCTGCCCTTTGCAAAGGGGACACCCGCCGTCATGCTGTTTTGAAAGATGACTCCTGCAGCCACCAGCGAGGCACACAACCCAGTTATCTTTGCAGACGTTGGTTCTGGGAAACAGGCACGAGCTCTGTATCCTTTGAGTAAGCATGGGAACAGATGCAGTTCCAATGCCACCATCCAGAGGCCGCGAGCCTGTGATCATTTCCAGACCATTAGCTCCATGCCCTCTCGTTTTGAATGTTGCACAATCCCTCCAAGAACTTGGCTTATCAGTTCAACTTTGCACTCTCTGCGAACAGGGAAGCTGTTTGTCAGGAACCCGTGCTTCTCTGCCAAAACCATCTCTGCCAGAAGAGGCTCGTAAACCTTTTACTGCAGGATCCCCAGCTGCCCTGGTAATTTTTTGCTTCCCGATCTCACCATCACAAAGGTCTCAACAAATAAATAGCACTGTGCAGTTTTAAACCGCAGAAGCAGCGGGAAAAGAAACTTCAGATTGCTGCATGCACCCCAACAGACTGTCAGCACCTAACGTAAAGCTCCTGGAGCTCTTTCTTTTGTAAGAAAGGGCTTCGAAAGGACGCAGTCATATTTTGTAACCTCACACAGCTATGCCAGCATGCACACTGCAGTACATTTAAAACAAAGACAGGCAGCTTCCTACTCCAGAGGAGGGTAGGAAGACTTGAGTCTTCAGCTCAAGTAGCAATTGAAACAGTTTGGCTCTAGAAAAGCACTGCCATTAAGATTAAGTTTCAACTCAAAACCAGGCAGTAGAAACTAGATCTATCCAGTGCAGGGAGAGGCAGAGCAGGAAAGGGTCACAGAGAAGGTACTAGAAGGAAGTGTCAGCTACAAAAAGGCATGTGCAAGTGGAAAAGGTACACGAAGCCTCGTCAAAAACAGGTCCTGTGACCGCAAAAACGTACCGACAGCCAAGTTCCCAGGGACATCCTCAGGGCAACCATGTTCCCAAGGTCTAGCAGACTGGGGAGGTAAAGACAAATGATGTCTGAGTCCATCCTCTGCAGACAGGTGTGATCACGGACCTGGAAGACGTGTTCAGACCCAGCTCCACCCCAGGCCTCGCTCCTACGTGGGCTCAGAGCTGGCACCAGAGCCTGGCCATGAGGCAGAGCCTTTCTCTGCCCAGCAGCCTTACTGCCCAGAAGCTGACAAAGCCATCAGGTGAGGCTGCTGTGAAATCAGGCTTTCCCAAGCAGAGAAAACACTGCAGTAGTAAGGGGAAAAAAAAAAAAAAACAAAAACAAACAAAACCACACTCCTCCCAACTCCACTGAAAAAAACCCTACAGCTGACAATCCAATCAGGCTACAGCTGGCTAGAACTCAGAGTAATAGCACAAAGGACAGACACGAGTCCTGTCTAAACTGCATAGAGAAGCACTGGAAAGAAAGAGCCAGGACATGGCACACAGCAGGCTGGCACAAAGAACAAAGCCTTTACAGAAAGGCAGGGCAGCACATCACCGAGAAGAACCTAAAACCCACTTCCATCCCACAAGTCAATATGTGCTTGTTGAAATCAGGAAGTGGGTTTTGCTGTTTCAAGTACACTTAATACCTGTTTGTTGCTGCCCTACAGCATGTCACTCCGTTCCCTCGGCCAAACAGACAATTATTTGTGCTGGAGCAAAGAAACTAGCAGCCAGCTTGTGCCCATCAGTCAGACCCACTGAGGTCGGCTGAACAGCACAGGGGAGCAGCAGTCGTGCTGTGAGGAGCTGCACAGCAAGGCACAGAGCTAGTAGGTGTTTCACAGGGACTGGGGCAGGCTCTGATTTCCCTCACCGCGATACGCAGCGGCACGGGACGCTACCACTTGAACAAACAACAGGGAAATCAGCCAAGTAACAATGCACCACTTGCCACAGAAGAGATCCTGGAGAGGACTGGAGCCAGGAAAGCGTCACAGTGGTGCCAGGAGAGGAGCACACCAAGACAGAAACCAGCAACGGCACGCAGCCCTGCGAACGACAACCTTGCACCGCAGTTGCTGCATCGCTGCGTTCTTGGCTCAGTGTGCTTTTAAAAACCCTCCTTTCCCCTAAGCTTTGCAGGGAGGTCAGCTCTGCCCATCCTGAGAGGTGCCCTTTCTCAGCCCTGGCACTACTGCACGGGGCACAGGCAGCACAGGGCTGGAGTGCCACCTCCCGGCGAGCTGCAGGCAGCACTGCCTCGGCTGGGAGGACAGCACACCTAAAAAGCACCCTGCACTGGAAAGTGCATTTCGGCGTTGCACCAAATATGCCACCAAACATCTCCCCTTTTAAGCCTGACACAAATCCTACAGTCCCACCTGACATCAGAAAATCTAAGGTTTACAGCCCATCACACCTCTCTCGAGCCATTCCCAGTGAACTCGCTCTTCCCCCCAGCAGCAACCGGTCCCACTCAAACCTTCCACATCTTTCTACCATTTTCTATTCCAGTCCAGTCTGGGAGGTTTCAGCACACAGTCACATTCGGTTACACAAGTTCCTTGCTCTGACCACCTCGTGTCTTGCTGGCACTGAGCTGTCTAGCAGGAGCAGTCTCTGTCCCACACTCATTACCTACCCTGCAAAAAAGGAATGGGAAATAGTTCCTGTTTAAAAGGCAAGAGGTAAATCATTTCATTGTGTGCACATGTGTGGTCACAGAGGGACACCACCTCATCCTGGGGTCACCCAGGTCAGGTGATGATGCAGCATCCCTGCCACATGCATGGGCACAATGTTCCCAGCACTGCCAAAATCCTCTGGCTCCGTATTTCTATGATGTTATCCCCACAAACAAAGCAGTTTGAGATGGAGGACACATGGCACAAGGAGGCACTGCCTGCCTCTGAACTGAGCCATTTGCCACTGCAGATATTTGGGATGTGCACGGGAACCTCTGTGCTGTCAGAGCTACAGCTCTGAAACTCCTGCCCCCTGCCTCAAATCAACATTGTTTTACTCACTGAACACATCAGGATTATCAGCAGATTATTACCATCAAGACCTGCTGGGCAAAAACAGTAGAATCCTGCTCTTTGAGTTTCCCTGTCCTCCTTCATCTGTGGTTACTTGTCTGTAGCACCACTAGAAGTTACTGAAGTTCTCAGTGTCTAAGAAAGAAGGGGACAAATTCTTTAACAGGTGTGATTGTGACAAAACAAGGGGGACATGAGTTCAAACTAAAAGAAGGGAGGCTTAGGTCAGAGCTAAGGAAGAAGCTCTTTATACTTAAAGTGGTGAGCCTGAGGCAGTGGCACAGGCTGCACACAGAGCTGGGCTGCCCCATCCCTGCACACAGCCAAGGCCAGGGAAAGGAGGTTTTGAGCACTGATGGAGCTGTGGGTGTCCCTGCTCAGTGCAGGGAGTGCCAGCAGATGGCCTCTAGGGTCCCTTCCAACTCAAACCATTCTACAATTATTTGAGGTTCTAAGAGACAGACAGCCACCTTTGAGCAGCTAAAGCTGTTAACACACTCTGTTTCATCACCACTGCATACCCACAGGAGATCTCTCCATCATGGTGCATCAGAAATACAACGGAGTGCTTGGACTCCAAGCACAAAATGCTCCCTGAGAGGGTGGAGACGCTTCCTGGAGGCAGAGAGCTGCATTCTGCTTCCTCCAGGCAGTGCTGAAGACAATGCCATTAAAAAAAAAAAAAAAAAGAGCTGTGAGAAAAAAGAGATGAGAGCAAAGACAATTTGAGGAAGAAACATTCTGTACAAACGGGAGCAATGCATTTAAAAGGAGATCATGCAGTAGGTGAGATACGTAGATATCATCTGCACAGAGCTGTGTTCTGCTCTAGACAGCTCATCAAAGCTGGGGAGACAGAAGCAGAACAAGATCAAACACAAGTCGAGCTGATTGTGAACACCAGTTTTAAAGCTAAGTCATTCAAATGCTGCTAAGAACCAGCCTGCCACATTACACGTGGTGACCTACAAAGTGCTTCCACCATTGCCAGTGCTGCTGCTAGGTGAGGCCTTTGCCATATCTTGCTGATGTGCTGCTCCATATCTGGAGCCAGTTTTACAGCCAGGTGTGTAAGAAGAAGCTTAGAAACCACAAAGGACTTAAGAAGATGGGCAGCTTCAGCACAGTGACCCAGAAAATTACAGCTGTGAGGCACCGGGTTTGACAAATGAGATAGTGGCACTGTCCAGGCATGGCAAGGATACAAGAGGAAGGATTTACAAGGATGCTTTGCTGTTTCAAGCCTTTACATCAGCTGACCCAGCTGTGGGACCGCGCACACAAGAGCCCAGTGTCTTCTCATGCACCAACAAAGGCTGCTGCAGCCCTGCTGCACACTCCAAGCCCTCCCTTTCTTCAGTGATTGAATCCCCACTGAGCTAGCTGAGGAAACAGATCAGTGAAAGATTAACCCCAAATGAGAAAATCTGTTCCATTTTGGTCAGCTCAGCTCCCTGAACCAGTTCATGATGGGGACAGGACTACAGGCAGCAGAGTGGGATGGAAGGATCCCCACGGCCCTGATGAAGAGTCAGAACTGGCACACAGCTGCTGTCATGCATAGGCTGATGTTTTTGAAGAGGGTCACACTGAAAACCCAGGAAAAAAATCAGCGCTGGGGACAAAAGTAAATGCCTGGGCAAGCAGAGCCTGAAGCGGTTCAGCAGCAAAGGCAGGTAAATGTGCAGAAAGTGGGACTGAGAGCCCCCAAGGCTGGAAGGACAAGGTTTTAAGCACTGCTCGTGAACAGCTGTACTCACGTAATGAAGTCCAGAAAGCTTGCCAGGGGCTCGTATGCGTGGTTCCTCATGTGACGGAACTCCACCACCATCTTCTCCTTCAGCTTGTCATCAATGACAGAGACGGTGAGCGGGGAGGCTTCGTTAGCCAGGAAGTTCCCATAGTCTGTGCTCTGGAGGTGCAGCTTCAAGTCTGGAAAAGAAAGCACAGTGCCACTGCACAGGGTTTGTTCTGAGGGGCTCAGGGGGTTTGATGAGCTGTACCTAAGGAAGGTTGTGTTCAGTGCTTCCCTGACTGGGAGGCAGGAGGCACCTGAAACGTTTTCAGAGCCAAAAAGAAGCAGGCAACAACCCTAAGATCATAAAGCAGCCAGATCACTGCATCATCAGATGGATCCTACTAATTGCATGGTTGAAGACAAGTCAGGCATTAAGAAGTAGAGAGGGGCTGAAGAAAAGCCCACTTAAACACACCCCATACAGCAGGCATTCCCTGCTCTGGATGAAGGAAAAAGGCTAGAAACACCTTCCCCTCCCTTTACAAGCTGAAGAAAGCTTTGTTCCCCCCAGTGCCCTCGCTATAGGTCAGGTGCCCAACCACGCTGTGGTTCTGGACAAGCAACTACAACTTGCTGGCTCTGTCCAGACAAAAAGCCCTATTTGAGCCAAATGCAACTAAACATCTCTATGGAAAAACTGAATCCAGAGCTGAGGAACGTCTCACAGTCCCATTTCTCGCAGCATGACTAGCTGTGCTGGTACATGATGTTCATCTCCCTTCAGCTTCACCCCCAAGGGCCAGCAAGGCAAGCATCCTCCCCAGGACTCGAGGCCTTTATGGGAAAAAGAGAAGAGCTGAAAGAGTTTAGCCAAACCAGATGTGAACGCACCGTCCAGAGAAAACAAACAGCAATCATCAAGGAGAAAAATAAATCAGTAAACCAAGGCACTTCTCCCTGCTTCTTCTGATGCCAGCCCTCGGCACTGCGGGGTGAGCAGGACACACCTTACACATGTGGCACATGCTAAAAGATAGGCACACATGCTGTGAGTCAAGCCTGGCTGGAGGAGTCTGCTCTTCTGACACCACATCCAGCTACAGGCAGAAGCTGGACAAATTCCGAATGCTGAGCTCCAAGCTGAGCTGTACTGCACAGCGTGACACCGGCCTCATCCAGAGGGCCAGCAGGGTCAGACAGCTTTCAGTTCTTTGGGGTATTTCCAATGGGATCTAGCAAGGCATTTCTGACCCGGTGCTTTTCAGCTAGGAGGACGTTACCACTGCTGAGTCTCACAGGAAACAGATTGTGGTTACAGAGGGGGGAAAGAAAGGCCAGGCACTTAATAGCACTCCATTCTGTTGTGTTTCTCAGCCGTTTCCAGGAGAGTTTTGTACTGCATTTACTTTTAATAAGGAATCCTGGATGCAGCAGAGAGCTCCTTGCCCAACAACACGCACCATGGTTGAAGCAAAGCAGAAACTTCACCCAGATCTCTGCTCTCCAGACACAGTTAACAGCTGTGCTTTATTCTACCAGACATTATGAACTCCTGAGATGGGGAAAAACACAGTCTGGATAACTGTGACAGTGGAGTTTTCAATATGATCCCCATCACAGAGTCAAACACCCTAAAACTGGATTACACCAAAACTCAGAACGTCCTTCAGCTCAGTTTGGCACACGTGGAATTGTTATGGATGACAGTCAGCATTCTAAGCTCTGTCATTGCTCAGAGCCCCCATGAAAGCTGAGTCTGTGCAAGCACCACATGATTTTTGTGTTGCATCTACAGGGGAGCTTGGAGAGAAGGCAGCTACTGCACATCCTATCAGCTCTTATTTCAATAGGGACACTTTCAAAGCGCTCAGCTCTGACACGCAGCTCCAGTTCCTACCTTCCACACTGCAAGAATCCACCTTGCTGCCTGCTTACCTGATGCCAGAGAGCCACCACCAGGGACTAATGGACTGAAAAGGGCAGCTTGATGCACACCAGGCTTTGCTTGGACGGTGTCACCACCCACAGCTCAGAGCTGCTTTCTGTCTGCTCAGAAGGGGCTGCCCCCACAGCACAGCACAAGGGCCAGCACGAGGCCATGTAACTGGAACAGGGACCATGTTTATATAACACTTGGAAACAGCTTCTACAGGGAAGGCCAGCCACAAGCTACAGGAACTGACCTCCTCTGCATCTCTCAGCATCCAAGCGGACAGAACTTGTTTTCCAAAAACTGGACTGGGTTTACAAACCCTGACTCAAAGCATCGCCCCAGCACAAGGCTCAGGCTCTCCCAGAGCTCAGCCCCCAGCACAGCTCAGACCTGGCAGCAGCAGCAATTGCCTGAGATCCCCTCTGCTGTGTGTCGGCAGCCCGGGGCCAAGAGGTATGCATGGCTGTTCCAGCATTTCCCCCAGTGGTTCATGCACTTTGAGAACAGACTGAACCAGCATTTGGCAAGGGAGCTCCTGAATTACCACGCTGCTTTTGTTCTCTCCCCCACCAAGCCGGGTAAACGATGGCCAGGTCACAGCTCCCAGAAAGCTGCTCCATGCAAGAGCACAACAGCACAACGGAGCCTCATCCTCTTCTTGCTGGGTATTCATTGCAGCAGAGCTCGAGGTGGCCATGCTGTGCAATTCCAGCAACCGCCTCTCAGCTCAGGCACTCCCAAATTGATGCTGAATATATAAAAATTGAAATTTGCTTTGCCACCTCCCAGGCCTAAGGTAGCAAAGTAAAAGAGGGAGGGATGCTGCAGCAGCCTGCAGAGCAGCTCATCGCCCACATCTCCTCCTGAAGGCTGCAGCTTTTGCTGCTCCCCGCATCACTTCTGTTTATGTGGTGGTTTTCACCACCTCAGATGCTTCTGAAATGGATTCTCTGAAATCAGACTCGAGGGATGCCCAAAAATCATTCATTTTCTGCAGAATTTAAAACCTTTTCTGTGGTTGCAGCACACCAGCAGCAGCGAGCTGCTACCTCTCCTCAGCTGCCAGCCAGCAAGTTACACCACACCAAAACTAGACACAGAGCAGCCCTTTCCCCATCACCTTTAGCTCTTCAGCTTCTGAAGGAGAGGCTGCTAGCACAGGCTGCACAAAGACGCAGTGCTGCCCCATTCCTGTGCAGACACCCCAGGTCAGGCTGGATGGGGCTCTGAGCACTGACAAGATGTGGCTCGTTGCAGGGCGGTGGGACTAGATGACCTTTAAGGATCCCTCCTGACTCAAACGATTCCATGATTCCTACAGAGGCAAGGCTGTCAAATGCTAGCAACAGTTTAATATTCTGCAGAGCAGCTACCAGACCTCTAAGAGGTTATGGCAGCTTCTAGGAGCTGGAGACAGCACAGCACCCTTCTGACAGCAGGAATCTAGGTGAGTCATAAGCTCGGTTAGCCAAGGCAGATTCTGCACAGCAGATCTGAGCTTGCACGAGGGAGGCAGAGGAAAACAGCTCCAAGTCCTTCGCTGACACCTTGTGTCAGAATCAGGAATCGGCTGCAGCAAGCTCCAAGTGCACCCAGCAGAGGCACCCAGTGCACAGGGACCTGTCTGAGGAACCACTAAAGCATCAGGACTTCGGTGCTGAAAAAAAGGATTAAACATTCTTGATTTACACAGAAAGCTTAAGCCAAAACAGCTTAAACCAAAACAGTTACGCCCTCCCTCCGATTCTGGTCGTGTCTCCCAGCCCTTTATAAAGCCAGCTCAAGAGCCAGCCTGATAGCACTGAGCTATACGGCTCCTCAGGCAGCAGCAAGCTGTCTCAGCAGGAAGCAAGAGTTTTAATCAGCTTACTCTGCTATCAGACAGGGAGAGCTACAAAGGATCACGCAGAAAAGCATGATCTCCCCTGTCCAACATCCAACAGCAGCAAGCTGTCAGCTTGAGTCCTAACACAGAGGAGTTGATCCTTCCCTAGGCAGCACCAGGAGAGCCTCAGCTCTTCAGGATTTCCCCACTGCAAAGGTGACCATTTGCTCCAGGACTGGGAAGACAGTCTGCAGTGCTGGTGTCACACCAAGAAGAGGCAGTGAAGGCAGAACAGGAAAACAGATGAGAGCACAGGAGTATTTTTGTGCCTAAATACTCATTTTGGCTACCAGTAACCTGTCACTACATAGATTCAGTGCAAACAGAGAGAATTCAGGTTGCCTAAAGAGGTTGTGGATGCCCCATCCCTGCAGGCATTCAAGGCCAGGCTGGATGTGGCTCTGGGCAGCCTGGTCTGCTGGTTGGTGACCCTGCACACAGCAGGGGGTTGGGACTGAATGAGCAGTCCTTTTCAACCCAGGCTGTTCTATGATTCTATGAATTCACATTAAAGCCTTCAGAGCACAGAAAACAGACAGCAAAATCAGAACCATGAGGTCAGAGGAGAGAAACTGTCTGCCCACAGACCTACATGAGTGACCACGAGCAACATTCCTTTGAAGGAAAAGCCTTCAAATCAGGCAGGAATACAGAAAGCAAAGCAGAGGAGAACTCAGAACAGCCCTTATGGTTGGAGAACAGCAGCAACCACCACTGAGCTGTCTGGAGAAGACAGTAACAAAACCAGAGCAATGATATGGGAAGTTCTAACTGATTCATTTCAAATGCAGAAAGTGCCACACCAAGGGAGAGGTCTACAGGTTTACACAACTTGGTTCAGGATGCAAAAAGGGGGAAAGGAAAAAAAAAAAAAAGGAAGCTGTAAATACAGAAAGACCCCAAAGAGGAAGAAGCCTGCAGCGATAAAGTCTAGGGCTTGCTGACACTGCTGACCAGCAGGAACATTTCCCAGGAACCTCTTTCAGGCCTTGGGCAACCTGATCTAGTGGGGCAGCCAGCCCACAGTGGGGGCAGCCATTCCATTGTTCTAATCACACTCCTATTGACAAAAAAAAAAAAAACAAAAAAACAAAAAACAACAGACACCTTGGCACACATTCCACCCTATCTCCACAAGCTGGTTTTGGCCCTCACGATTTAGAAGCAGGTTGCTGAACCAGGCTCCTGACACATATGAGTGACAAACAAATGGGGCAGTGGCACAGGGGAGCTGCACAGCACAGACTGGTCGGGATGAGCTGACCAAGGGCGACAAGCAACACAAACCCACCCCAGCTTTGTACACACCGATCAAGAAAGAAGACAGTGGCTGAAGCAGGATCAGCCCAAAGCTCACGGGGAAGGGCAGTTTCCCTCCGAGTTTACCAAGCTCTGCAGCGCTGGTTTGGTTTGAACATAAGAAACGCCTCCAAAGCTGCCGGTACCCCCTGCGTGCTGCCCGCTCCTGTCAGAAGTGCACACCTCAGGCAGGGATCAGGCCACGCCAAGCACCTCATTTCTGGCCCCAACGTAGCGAGCAGGTTTCCTGGCATGGAAACACACAGCAATGCCCGACACAACCCCAAAGTCCCCCTCAGAGCAGGGCTCTCCCCTCAGCCCTCGGCCGTGAAGGGGCGGAGGCTCCGCCCGGCCCGGCGCTCTCCCGCTCACCCTCGAGGCTCTCGCATTGCACCAGGTTGACGTAGTCGCCCTGCCGCAGCACGCCGGCCTTAAAGCCGCGCACCAAACCCTCCAGGTAGCCGTTGTCCACGTTGAAGTAGAGCTCCGGGAAGCACGACATGATGGCGGCGACTGCGGGACCGGCGGCGCCTCACGTGACCTGGCGCTCACGTGACGCAGCTGTCAATGCCCCACTTCCGGTTCCGGCTTGCTCTGCGCAGGCGGGAAGGGCTGAGGCGCTGTGAGGGGCGCGCCGCCATCACCCCTTAGTGCTGGGTTGCTGCTGAGAGCAGCTCTCCCTGAGCACTGAGCTGTGACTTGAAGGCTTTTCACGCTGTCGTGGCCCCCTCCTCAGCTGTGTTCGCTGCCATCTCGGAGTGTTTGAGCTGTTTGGGTGGGGGAACGCCCTGTGGTGATGGGGGAGGGCGTGCAGAGGAGGCCCAGAGGGTGGGAGTGCCTCTCCTGTGAAGAAAGGCTGAAGAGGAGCTGGGCTTGTTCAGGCTGGGAAAGAGAAGGCTGTGGGGACACCTCACTGTGGCCTTCCTGTACTTGAGGGAAACTTACAAGCATGGGGGGTGGCTTTTCATGCAGTTTGATAGTGATAGGACAAGGGAAATGGCTTTTAACAGAAAGGAACTACAGAGGGTGGTGAGGGGTTTCCCTCAGAGGGTGGTGAGGGGCTGGTATTGCTGCTGTGGGTGCCATCCCTGGAGGTGCCCCAGGACACGGATGGGCATTGGGCAGCCCAAGCTGAGGGGTAGGAAGCCCGTGGCAGGGGTTGGGTGGGCTTTGTGGTCCTTTCCAACCCAACTGTGCTGTGATTCTATGACACGGTACTGAACACAGCTGTAGGTGGCCCTGCTGGTGGCACTCAGTGACCCCCACAGTTCCAACCACACCACATTGTGCTCCCTGGGCAGGAAGGACATCCCGCATCCCCTTGTTCCCAACAGCACGAGCCCAGTGCCCAGCACAGTCCACACTCAGCAATAGCAGTGCTATCTATCTGCTGCTTTATTGGAGCTGCAGAGGGGGAGGCTGGTGGGGACGAGTGGGCAGCCCTGTGGCACAGGCATTAGTTCTTGCCGCACGGGAAGGTGGTGCTGATCTTCCTGCAGTAGCAGAAGGCGTTGAAAAACCGGCAGTAGCAGGTGGCACAGGGGTCACAGCAGGGGATCTGGTGGCCCAGGCAGGACTCCAGGAGACGGACGCAACGGCGAGGGGAGCTCCGCTCCTCCCTGCCTGCAGCTTGCAGGGCCGTAGACAATGCCTGCAGGGGAGAGGAGGAGAGAGAATGCTCATGGTCCACCCTGCTGCCAAGGAATGGCATTAGAGAGCCCAGAGCCTGAGGCACCTCCATCTCAAACAGGAGGCTGAGATATCCGAATTCAGCTTGCTCCTAGAAGATACTTGGGGCTTGGTGCTGGACCTTGGTGATGCCAGTTCCTCTTCATGCTTTGCTTGCAGACCCCTGAGCGCAGGGGACCTAAGGCATCATCTGTGAAGACCTGCTTGGGATTCCCCTCTTCCCATCCAGCTGAAGCCTTCCTTCCCCTTGAGGTTACCTCCCTTCAAGGATCCTTGAATTGTTTGTCCATAGGAAAACAACCCTGGTCTCTCCGATCTCTCATCGTGGGATATTCCCCATGCCCTGCATCACTTCAGTGGCTCAGTCATCAACCCCTCAGGTCTCCATCTGCCCCTGAGATGGAAGTCTGGTCCTCTGCAGGGACAGCAGGGGCAGATTGCTTACACACCACAAGAGGAAGGGAGGTTGGCATTTCCTCCCAAAGGACCTGGCAGTCGTTGATTCACTGTTCCTATTCCCCTTGGCTGGAAGCGTTCTCACAGTCCCCTCTGATTTTTGGCTGAACAATTGGTCTGGCTGGAGCAATTTCGAAAGAGGATGTTTCACACCAACTTGTCATTACGGTAATGTGCGGTGGGAAGGTTGGGTTCCCACAGTTTCTTAGGAAATGAAGCAGGGAAACCTCGTCTGCCTCCAGCCAGCTCCCCTCCCAGCTCCTGCAGCAGCATCCCTGAAGGCCAACCCCAAACAGAGGGGCTTTCCTGGCCCCTCCGTTTCCAGCTTCCCTGACTCCCAGCATGTCCACACTCCTCAGCAGGCAGCAAAGGGATGCAGCATCTCGTGAAGTGTTTGCTCCCAACCACCCCGGGGCACAGAGAAGCCCGACGTGGCTCAAAGCAACCCTGTTTGGGGTGTTTTTAGGAAAACAAAGACTCTCGGTGTGTTACCTGTGGTTCCAGCACGCTGCTTTTCTGCAGGAGGTTACCATCACCTTCATGCACCTCCATCTGATCCGAGTCCGGCCTGGGAATAGCTCCTGTGAAACAGAGAGAGGCTGGGCAAGGAGGGCACTGCGGGCTGAGCAGGAGCTCCCTGCTTCAGTTCTGGGGAGCTGGCTGTCCCAGGGAGGGCTGAGGACCGCAGGACTCACCAGCAAGCTCCACTGGCAGCTCCTTGGCCTTGTGCAGCAGGCTGGGGTAGCGGGCTCTGTCTGCCTCCTCCAGCCCGGAGCTCATCTTCTGCAGGGGGCTGTGGCTGAGCTCCGAGCTGAGGATGGCCTGGATCCCCTGCAGCAGCCCGTAGCACAGCAGCAGCGCGTTCAGCATGGTCCTGGGGCAACGTGCACAGAGAGCAAGCGGCCAGCGTCAGCCCGGCCCCTCTGCCAGCAGGGCTGCCAGCTCGGCTGCCTTCCTGCACCCCGGCTCTGGGCTGTCTCCTCCGTGATGCTCCCCAGAGGTGTTTGGCAGCCAGTCTTACAGACAGGTACGCAACACCGTGGGCAGGAGCGCGGTGAGCGGATGGGAGCAGCTTCCTGTGGCTGCAGCCAGGGGCCTCCTGCACTGCCCTGGGCATTGCAGCTGGAGGCGCAGTGACAGGAGTGTCCCCAGAAAGGCCACGGGACATCCCTGTGTTTTGTGAAAGCTCCTGCAAGGGAGAGGCTGAGGCTGCCACGGGGTTTGGGCACAACAGACAACAGTGGGGCTTTGGGAAAATCACTACAGGGCGATGTGGAGCTGACAGAGAGCGGGCCTGGATAGAGGACCTCCAGGTCTGCGTGTGACAGCAAAGGTCCTCACAGTGGCTGTGGCAGCTCTGGGCCACACATTTCCCCTAAAGAACCCTAAAAAGACAAAAAAGCTTTCATGCAAAGCCTCCAGTCGTGCTGCCAGGAGCATCCCCAGGCGGGACCAGCCCCTCTCCCCTCCCGTCCCTCACTCACAGGGGAACCCAGATCTCCTTCACCCCACAGTGCCACCCCACTCCATGCCGTGGGCACCCAGCAGGGTGCCCCGAATGCTCCCCACACCCACCCCTGCTCCGCAGCCCCTTCCCTGCAGACCCACTGACCTCCAGGCGGTGTGGGGCTGCAGGCACCGCTCTGCAGGGTTCGCTCGGAGTCGCTCTGCCTCGATGTCCTCCCTCCCCACATCTCGCCGGGAACTTATATCGGCTCCTCGTTAATTAAGTGCCTCAACCACATGACGCCGCTAAGCAGCAGGTAGGTGGGCTCTGCTGCAGACGGGGCTTTGTCTGGATGGCAGAGCACCGGCAGGACGTGGGTGGGATGGAGTGCTGCTGTGCGGGGCTGCGGCCGGGAGCTGGTGCCCACTTGTCCCAAAATCCAAGCAAGCCTACGCAGCGATGCTGCTCCTGTGTTGGTACCCAGTGACAGAGGACCAGTGACGGACACGCAGCTTCCTCATGTATCCTCACACACCGGCAATGCTTCTGGCCCAACATCGGCCCCTGTCGCCCTTCCTTCAACAGCACTCTGGCTTTGGGAAGCCTGCTCTAAATGCCCCGTGTCCCTACAGCCAGCAAAAGCCACGGAAAGGAGCAGCTCTGATGCCAGAGGAGCCTCTGAGTACACGCAGCCCCACTCCCTCATCCTTCTGCACGCTTTGGAGAAAGCTCTGTAGCTCCTGACACGAGCCCAGCCACGGTGCAGAGCCCATTACAGCCTCTGCTCCCACCACTGCCCAGCCGCAGATCCTCCAGGCCCTGACTGCGTCTCCTTCACTCATGCTTTCCAGGACCTGTGGCCTCGGATTGCTCAGCATCCCAGCCTCAGCTGCACCCCAGGAGGAAGGACGAGTGCTGTGTCCCACAGCTGCGTGCGGATGTGCTTCCTTTGGCTTCTCACCACACCCAAACCCAAAGGAAGCTGCAGTGAGTCTGGTACAGCCCCAGCCCCACAGCCACAGGGCCAGGCAGGGATGGAGGAGTCACCTCTGCATCCACCCTGCTCACGTCAGTCCTCCTGCAGCCCCATACCCAGCTGGGATCCCTGCATCCTGCACCCAGCTGGGATGCCCACACCTCACACCCATTTGGGTTTCCCCCCCCCCCACCCAGCTGGGTCCCCATGCACAACACCCCCTCAAGCCCCCCTGCACAGCACCCTGCTGCCATAGCGGGACGCAGACCCCGTTCCTGTCCCCTCACCCCGCAGCAGTGACGCCAGCCTGGAGCGGGGCTCATTATGGGCTGCGGGCTTCTGGGAAGGCATTAACATTGCCGAGGCGGCCGAGCGCTGAGAGCTTTTTAATCTGCGGGTGCTCGGCCGGGCAGTAACGAGCTAAATGAGCAGCCCGCATCGCTTCCAGGAAATGAGCGGCCGCAGCGAGGCCATCCCGCACGTGTCCGTATGGGAGAGGGGGAGAGGAGCGGGCTGGAAGCCGAGCCGGGTGCGATGAGCTGCGCCCGGCCTCAGCCAGAATGCGGGGCGGGGGTGCGGGAGGGACGGGGGCCCTTTAAGGCTGCGGGCCGGAGCACGCTGACGTCAGCGGGGCGGGCGCTCCGGGACGCCGCAGCCCCGCGGCCCCGAGCTCCGCCGTGCGGTGAGTGCGGGACCCCCGGGGGTACGGAGGGGGGCTGAGGGATGGGGGGACGGGGGGGGGCGAGGGCGGATTGCGAGGGGTTGGACGTGGGGTTTGGGAGCGGTGTTTGGGGGCGGGGGGGGGGAGGTTGGAAAGGTGCGGTGGTTGTGTTGGGGTGCTGGGAGTTGGGGTGCGCTGGGGATGCGGAGCTGCGGGGGTTTGGGGCGCTGGGGTGCTACGGGTCGGGATGGCAGTGGTTGTTTTGGGGTGCTGGGAACTGGAGGGTGGCGTTTTGGGGTGCTGGATGGGGATTGGAGATTGGGGTGCTGGAGGTGGGGATATCGGGGTGCCGAGGGCTGGTGGTATTGGGGTGCAGCACGGGGTACCGGGGGTCAGAAGGTTGGGGTGTCGGGGGGCTCAGTAACACCCTCATGGTTGGGGGGTGCTGGAAGTGGGGCTGTCGGGATGCTCGGGGTGCTGAAGACTACAGGGGTACTGAGGTGTCTGGGGACATGGCTGGTGAGGCACTGGAACAGGTTGCCCAAGGAGGCTGTGGATGCCCCATCCCTGCAGGCAGTCGAGGCCAGGCTGGATGTGGCTCTGGACTGCTGGTTGGTGACCTGCACACAGCAGGGGTTGAAAGCAGATGATCATCGCGGCCCTTTTCAAACCAAGCCATTCTATGATTCTATGATTCGGGGTGCTGAGGTGGCAGGGATGCTGAGAACCAGGCAGGATGTTGGGGTGCCTGGGGATGGGGGAGGTGGGTGCATTAGGGCGCCCACGGTGCCGGGGCTGAGGTCCTGGAGGTGCAGCGCTGTGCCGCCGGGGCGCTGAGGGATGGAGGGATGCGCGGGGTCCCTGCGGTGGGTGCTGGGGTGCTCAGGAATCGCGACGCCCTTTGTCAGCACCCTCCGCCCCGCAGCGCCCGATGCCCGTCCCCACCCGGCGCCATGGCCGAGAGCAAGATCGCGGGGCTGTACAACCTGGAGCGCACGCTGGGTAAGGGCCACTTCGCCGTGGTGAAGCTGGCCAGGCACGTCTTCACGGGGCAGCGCGTGGCCGTCAAGGTGATCGACAAGAGCAAGCTGGCGGGCGAGGCGGCGGGGCAGCTGCTGCAGGAGGTGCGCTGCATGAAGCTGGTGCAGCACCCCAACGTGGTGCGCCTCTACGAGGTCATCGACACCCACGCCAAGCTCTACCTCATCCTGGAGCTGGGCGACGGCGGCGATATGTTCGACCACATCATGAGGCACGAGGGCGGCCTGGCCGAGCCCCGCGCCAAGCATTACTTCGCCCAGATCGTCCACGCCATCTCCTACTGCCACAAGCTGCATGTGGTGCACCGAGACCTCAAGCCCGAGAACGTGGTCTTCTTCCAGGAGCAGGGGGTGGTCAAGCTGACGGACTTTGGCTTCAGCAACCGCTTCCAGCCCGGCAAGATGCTCACCACCAGCTGTGGCTCGCTGGCGTATTCAGCACCGGAGATCCTGCTTGGGGATGAGTACGACGCTCCAGCTGTGGGTAAGGGTCTGGAGGTCTCCCGTGCCTCCTGTGCTCTCGTTTATCCCCATCTTGGCATGCATGTGGGCTTGCATTTCAGTTCCTTGTGGTGCTTCGGGCATTCGCAGAGCCCTGTGGGACAAATCCTGCCCCTGGGATGCTCGGCTGAGCACATCGTGGTCCTGGCAGCAATTGGATGTGGGAAGGAAACCTGCTTAGGATGCAGCCGCCTCCAGCTCCCAAAGTTTCCTCCGGGCGCTTCCTGCCGGTGCTTTGGGCCATGGGAGGAGAAGGAGGGCTGGGAGTCTGGCCAGCCCTGCAGGGAGCTGGGGCAGGAGGGCTGGGCAAAACAGTGCTGGAGCTCTGCAAGGAAACAGCCCGGTTTCAGCGTGGGGTGAGGGGAAGGATTCAAAGCTGAGAGCTGTCAGGGCTCGGAGGGGTGGTGGGAACACGAATACGTGGCTCTGCAAAAGCAAATCAAGCAAGGAAACTGGCACGGATGAGAAATTTTAAAATGCAGAGGCACTTAAGAAGCTGAAGGTATTAAGGGAGAGCCTGCGCTCAGCATCCTAAAAATAAGCGGTTTTGCAATAGGAAGAAAATCAGTCTCTGGGCTGCCAGGCGGGGCGGGAGCTGCGCACGGGGCATCTCTGCAGCGGGGCTGCGTGTGGTCACAAGGAGGCACGTGAAGATGAGTGCTGCTGCAGCTGGCACAGGGCTGGCGCCCACCCCGGGGCAGGCCGGCCCATCCGGGGTGTGCGTGAGCAGCTGGGAAGGGCTGACCCAGCACCCGGGCTGTGGGGAGCTTTGGTGACACTGCTGCCCTGCTCCGGGGACGTCCTCCAGAGGGGCTGGCACTGAGGTGAAGGCTGCAGGTGCGTGCTGGAGCCCCATCCCTGTGGCACTTGGGCTCCAGCCCCACGGACAGATCTGGGAGGCCTGCATGCAGCCGTCCCTATGCTCGTTGGGTGCCACAGTGCTGAAGTGCCACGAGGGGCTGTGTCCCGCGGGGGTCCCCGATCCCTGCCGGCTGGGATCCTTCAAATTGGGGTGGCAGCTGTCATGTTTGAGCTTCCTCAGGAGCTTACTGACTCTCGTCTTCCTCTTCCTCTCGCAGACATCTGGAGCCTGGGGGTCATCCTCTACATGCTGGTATGCGGACAGCCGCCCTTCCAGGAGGCCAACGACAGCGAGACGCTCACCATGATCATGGACTGCCGTTACACCGTGCCCCCGCACGTCTCCGCGCAGTGCTCCGAGTAGGCGCCTCTCCCCGCTGTCCCCGCCCCCATGGGAGCCCCGCGGCGGCCGGAGGGATGGGGCCGGGGCCGGGGGAAGGCGCTGGCCGCGCTCATGCAGGTGTCCCTCCCTTCCCCGGGCAGCCTCATCTCCAGGATGCTGCAGCGGGACCCCCGGCAGAGAGCCTCCCTGGAGCAGATCGAGGGCCACGCGTGGCTGCAGGGGGTGGATCCGTCCCCCGCCAGCCGCTGCCTGCTGCCCCTCACCTCGCACAAACGCGTGTCCCAGGAGGAGCACGAGATCATCATCCAAGCCATGACGTGCGGGCACATCGCTGACCGCGACGCCATCCAGGAGTGAGCGGCAGCCGGAGGGGGGCGGAGGGAGGGAGGGAGGAAAGGAGGGAGGTCTGGTGGTGCCGGCGTGAGCGCGGCCGTCGGGTTCTGATGCTCGTCCTTCCCGGTGTCACGCAGGGCGCTGGAGGCCGACCGCTACAACCACATCACGGCCACCTACTTTCTGCTGGCCGAGAGGATGCTGCGGGAGAAGCAGGAGGAGCAGAGCCGTCGTCAGAGCCTCCTCTACGACCTGGCCAAGCAGGTGCAAAGCAGGTGAGCCCCAGCCACCCCTCCACCTCCCCAAGCACCACGCAGCCGGGTGCCGACCCCCCTCTGCCCTTCCCCACGCTCAGGACCGACCTCTCGGACACGTTCGGCCCCGGGGGTGGCACTGGGGGCTGTCAGCCCGTAGCAGAGGTTCCTGGCAGCTCCCAGCCCAGCGGCGGGGACGGCAGCCGCGGCCGTCAGGCCCCCCGGTTGCTGCTGAAGGCTCCCACCATCGATACGGCCATCACCAAAAGCACCCCGGCCCTGCAGCAAATCTGCGAGGAGGAAGAAGAGGAGGAGGAAGAGGAGTGCAGACCCAGCGTGATGGAAAGGAAGAGCAGCTCCTTGAACCAGGAGCAGATGCGAGATTTCCTCCGTGCTGGGGCCCGTAGGCCGCCGTGCCGCGGGGAGGTGCTGGGCTGGGGGGCCGAGCCGGGGGGCCGGGCGGGGTACCGGGCCGCCAGCGGAGCCCGAGGGCCCCCGGAGCCGCGGGGGAACAGGAGGGGAGGCGCGGGGACCCCCGAGGGCAGGGAGGGCTCGGGGCGTCCCGGGGAAAGGGGAGGCGTCCCCGCAGCCTCCCCAGAGCCGAAGGAGAAATGCCCCGGGGTCCCCAGGGGGGCGGGGGGCAGCGAGGGGGAGGCGGAGAACGTGATAAAGCTGGACCCGGGTAAAGGCAAGAGCGGCAGCCTGAGGGAGCGGCTGATGCAGTTCCCGCTGTGCGAGAAAGCTCTGGCCTTCAAGATCCACCCCGGCCCCAAGGAGAGCCTGCTGTCCCTGGGGCAGTTCAACTGCTGCCACGTCATTTAGCCCCGCGGCCGGACGAGGGACGGCGGGCGTTTTTTAACTCCTAGAGATGATTTTTTTAAATAGTCTATTTTAATGTAACGACATGGAGACGCTGCATCCCCCGCTGAGCTCCCGTGGGCCACGGCCACGCGTCCCCAGCCTGCGCTGTTACCCCCCGCCCCCCACGACGCGCTTCCTATTTATTACCTCTTTGTTTTCTTGCTGGCAAGAAATGAACGCACGAGGCGGGGGCCGCCGCTCGGCCCGGGCTGCGCTGCACTGAGTGGATGGGAGCCGCCGGGAAGCAAAGTTCGTCGGTGCAATAAAACCGCGCTTCGGTTTGACGACTCGGCTGCGTGTGCCGGGGCTGCGGGAGGGAGGAACGGGGAACGCGCCTAAAGGATAAAGCGCCGCCTGAACAGGGGCTTGAACCCTGGACCCTCAGATTAAAAGTCTGATGCTCTCCCAACTGAGCTATCCAGGCTCACGTGGGGCTCCTGGGCGGTGTTCGCCACGGCCCGCGGAGGACCCCGGAAGGATGCGGACGCGTTCTCGCTCCGCAGATTCTTTTTGTCCCGCCACGGCCACCGTCCGCAGAGGGGCGGGGCTTGGTACCGCCCGGAAGCGCGCACCGCCCACGTGCGGCCATGGCGGCCCCGGCCAAGCGGCGCAGGGCGGCGGGGCCGGACCCCACGGCGGACTTCGTGGCGTGGTGCGAGGCGGCGGGCGTGGAGCTCAGCCCCAAGGTGAGCGTCGGCGGGGAGCGGGCCCGACCCCGGAGCGGGCGGAAGGCCGTGGGGCTGAGCGGGGCTGTCCCCGCAGGTGTCCATCAGCCGGCGGGGCACGGTGTCGGGCTACGGGCTGCTGGCCGCCGCCGACCTGGAGCCGGGAGAGCTGCTGTTCTCCGTGCCGCGCAGCGCGCTGCTGTCCCAGCACACGTGCGCCATCCGAGCCCTGCTGCACGACGGTGAGCGCCGCGCGGGGCCTCCCGGTGCTCCGCCTTACCGCGTCTTGTCCATAAGCGGGGCCGGGGGGCGGTACTGGCTCTTGGGTTCTCTGCTTTGTGCGTGAGTGGGGCTGCGGTAAAGCGCAGGGCACGGCCCTGCTGCCTGCACCGCGATGGGAAAGCTCCTCTCTCAGGGGACAGCGCGGCCCTCCCTTCCCAGGGCTCGCTTCAGTGCTTGGAGGAAGCCGTTCCGGTTTCACGCACGTGGGTGAAGTGCCAGCACGGGGCGGCAGCTCCTGGTCCTGCAGCAGCCAGGCCGGGGGGAAGCACAGAACGGAGTAAGAGACCTTGAAGGTCGTCTTATTTGCAGCCCTCCGCTGGGATTTTGCTCACTAGCAGTGAAAGCAGCCTATAAGCCAGGGTGTTTTCTCATTGCTCTGAGTCGCTGCTGCACACTTCAGTTCTGGGAAAATATATTTTTCAGAGCAAAAATGTCAGATCAACCTCAATTATTTATGTTTTCTTTGTTACCTCTGGTTGCGTAGCCCAGGAGTCCCTGCAGAGCCAGTCTGGGTGGGTGCCGCTCCTGCTGGCCCTGCTGCACGAATACACAACCAGCACCTCCCGCTGGCAGCCCTACTTCTCCCTCTGGCAGGACTTCAGCAGCTTGGATCACCCCATGTTCTGGTAAGGCGAAAGCCAGCAGCTCTGAAGTGGGCCCCATGCTGCAGCTGAAGGGATGTGGGGGTGCTGGGTGACTCCAGCTGCTCCAGCCCTGTGCGGCGCTAAATGAGGTTGCAACTCCCTGCAACAGAACACAGAGCTCCCCAGAGCACAAAGCTGCTGTTTTGAAGGAGTTCAGACCCTTCTTCCTCGGGGCAGATGGAGATAGAGCTGCTAGTTTTGTTTGCAACAGGCCAGAAGAAGAGCGAACGAAGCTCCTGCAGGGCACTGGCATCCCCGAGGCAGTGGACAAGGACCTGGCTAACATCCAGCTGGAGTACAGCTCCATCATCCTGCCCTTCATGAAGTCCCACCCCGACATCTTTGACCCTGAGCTGCACACGCTGGAGCTGTACAAGCAGCTGGTGGCTTTTGTGATGGCTTACAGGTGAGCGGGGAGGGTTTGCTCTGATGCAGGGGAAGAAAGATGAGCGAGGGGAGAAGAGGGTGGTGAGTGATGACAGGCTGTGTGATCTAAAAGAGTGCAAGAATCAGCTAAAGCTTGCCCCGTATTGCGAGGTATAAAACAGGATTGTCTTCATGTGCCTTGTCGTAGCTTTCAAGAGCCTTTAGAGGAGGAAGATGAAGATGAGAAGGGCCCCAATCCTCCCATGATGGTGCCCGTCGCTGATATTTTGAATCACGTGGCCAACCACAACGCCAGCCTGGAATACGCTCCGGTGAGCGCCCGGCCCTGCGCCCCTTCCCTGCATGACTGCCTCTCTGAGGCCAGGGCAGCGCTGCCACTGCCAGGGCAACAAGTGGGCCTGGATTCATTGTAAGCTGTTTTGTGTGACACACGCAGCTGCTGTTTGCTTTGTTACAGCCAGGAAGAATTTAGGATCAGGTGAACCTTCCTACAGATGCTCTTGCTGCAGGACAGGACCCGAGGCTTGCTTCTCCTGTTACTCACTGTTGTTGCACAGAGAATACCACACATTAGGCACATACCTGAATCACCTTCCTGGGGAAAACCAGCACCCTGCTCCGAGAAGCACCCCATTAAGGAACAGTAGGATTGCCACAGCTCTCAGAGCCTCTACTCTCTCTGCTTGCAGAGGTGTTTACGGATGGTTACAACACAACCCATCAGCAAAGGGCAGGAGATCTTCAACACCTACGGGCAGATGGCCAACTGGCAGCTCCTGCACATGTATGGCTTTGCAGAGCCATATCCAGGCAACACCAACGACACAGCTGACATCCAGATGGTGACCGTACGGAAGGCAGCGCTGCAGCGTGAGTGGCACCCTGGGAAAGGATGGGGCAGGGCTCGCTCCTGTTAAGCAGCGACGTAACAACACGGGGCTCAGGGTGAAGGGAAACGAGGCTCTTCCACGGCACTTCAGGTGCTGGGGCGATGCTACAGCTTTCTGCTTCCTGTTTCCCCTTCTGCCGTCACCGCTACTGCAAACCGAATTGGGCTTGTAGCTCTGCTGTCTTCAAAGCAGGTGCCAAAAGCGAAGCACAGCAGCAGCTGGTGGCTGAACAGTGGGACTTCTTGTGCCAGCTGGAGATGGTGGGGGAGGAAGGTGCCTTCGTGCTGGGCTGGGATGAAGTGCTGACAGAGGAGGAGCTGTCCACGACCCTGAAGGTGAGCGGTGTTGGGTGGTGACCAGCTGGTTCAAGAGCTGCACAAGAGAGGGCACAGGCTGTGCTGCAGCTGTTAGAACTGTGGCAGAACAGTGAGATGAAGGCAGACGAGCACATGAACTCTCAGCCTGTGACTGCCCTCTTCTCCTGGACTAACCTTCCCCTTCCTCCCCTCCATACTTAAGTTGTGGCTGTGTGCTCTTCCACATCCCTTGGCGTTAGCTATTCCTCTCTCACTGAGGCATAATTCCTCAGCTGGGGAATAACTCACCTGCCCCACAGACTGTGCTGCTCTAGGGAAGGAAGCTGAGGTGCTCGCACTTCCCCTGAGCTCCGTGGTTGGGTCATTGCAGGTGCTGTGCATGTCAGAAGAAGAGTTCAAGGAGTACAAGGAACAAGATGGCTGGGAGGAGGACAGTGAGGAAGAGGAAAGCTCGACCCTTTCTAATGCAGCTCTCTCCAGACTGAAAGCCCCTTGTAAGATGCTGCTTTATGACAGCGTGCTGCTGACCCTGCAGTCGTACAGGTCAGACCTGAGAGCAGAGCAGGACTTGCTCAGTAAAGAGGTTTATGAGAAACTGAGTCGAAGGGAGCAGCAAGCTCTGCACGTGCGCTACGGGCAGAAGAGGATCCTGCATCAGCTGCTAGAGCTGGTGCAATAAAAGCCTCACTGCCCCCAGAAATCAGCTGCCCAGAACTGTGCTCAGCCTTCAGCCTTCTCTTCTGCAGCAGCAAGGATGGGAGGCAAGATGGGCCCACTTGTCCCTCATACGGCTTCTGGCTTTTTAGCTACCTCTGCATAAAGAATGATTTTGCAGAGCACAAGAGCGTTCTTAGGTGCCCTGACAGTAAGAGGGCTGGAGCACAGCCACCCCTTTCATCGAGAGGACTTGGTGAAACCCAGGTCTTGTCATGGTTGCTTAGGGAAGGCTGACACACCACCAGCATAAGAAGTGGGTTCCCTCACTCAGCATCAGAGATTCGAAGCAATCACTGTGCCTCGTCCAGGTGAACAAGGCAGAATTCCAGCTGGTAGCTCTTACCTCACAGAAAGAGCAGAAGTGCTAAGAACTGAACAGCTCACCTAGACTTCAATACTGAGCATTCTGCAAGCAGGAGCCCATCAGCTTTCACAGAGGCTCAGAACAGCACAATGATTCCTCTCACCTCTGCAGAAGGCATTCTGTAGGTGCTGGAGACTCTGAGAGCAGCCACAGGTCTGCAGGTTGGGTTTCT
Source organism: Centrocercus urophasianus (assembly GCF_019232065.1). Taxonomy (NCBI): domain Eukaryota; kingdom Metazoa; phylum Chordata; class Aves; order Galliformes; family Phasianidae; genus Centrocercus; species Centrocercus urophasianus. The sequence goes on along the minus strand of NW_024885077.1, from coordinate 1,246,711 downwards.
GATACGTACCCTAACTCAGGCACCACTACTGTACATCACGTGTAGCCTTCCTTTTCCCTTGGCAGCTTTGTAAGACAACACGCTGGAGGTTTGCAGGCCAAGCTGTGTTAAATAAAGGTGGAGTTTCTTACCCAGCCACTGCTCTCTATTCAGCAGGATGCAACCCCCCCCCTCAAGATGATCTCTACATTAATTTTAGCTGCAGTGACAGCAAACAAGCAAAGGTTAGCTGCAGCCCTACCTGCACTGCTGGGGTCCAGAGTGCTTTAACATTACTGCACGTAATGGAGTAATGCAGCGGCTGTTCAGAGTCTGGTCTGCCATCCAGGCTTGGCTCTACAGCAGGCTACACTTCAAAGCAGGCACACAGCAGTGAATGGAAAGGTTATTCTTTCAGCCAGAGGGCATTACAAGCCAGGGCCCCTGCTGGCAAGGACACTGGAATCCCCACAGCTGGCACCAGCACACAGCACAGCGCCAGCTGGGGGTTCTTTCCCTCATCAGGAAGAAACAAGGTCACCTGTACCCTCCTGCCTGCCCATGAGCTTCATGTAACACAGGTTGGGATTCTGGCAGAGTCCCCTCTGCCTCTCACCCTCTTTTACACCAGCCTGACAGCTCCTAAGGCCTAAAGGGAACCAGATGTGTACAGCAGTATTAGTACAGAAGCACAGAGACCTTTGAGCTTTAGCAGAGCCAGCACTGGGAGCCAGTAGGACAAGTCAACAAGCTCACCTGCAGAGCTTGGCTTAAACAGCAGAAAAACCCTGTCAAATCTGCTCTGGATAAAGCTAGTTGCTGTTAGTTCTCTGTGTCCTAACCCACTGCAGGAGGGAAGAGCAAGCTGGAGTGTCAGCTGCATAGCCAAAATGTCACAACTTGCAGTGAATCCCTCTTCCTATCACTCCTATGTTGTAAGGCCAGAGGAGCTCACAGTGTTCATCCCTACAGGTTGAGCTAGGTAAACCAGCAGGTTTGCAGACACTCAGTGAAGGGAGTGTTGTATCAGGGAGCATGGCTAGGAATAAAGCTGGGCTGCTACCTGTGCTCTGCGTCCCTCCACCGCTGTCTCCTCTCTAGCACTCTGCTTGTCAACTTCCCACCTCCACGTAACCATCGCGCCCCTCCTTCTGGCACTAAGAACCAAGGCTTCATCTGTTCACAACAGGTCTTCCCTCTTCTCGCCAGGCAGCATCCAAAACGCACTGGAAAACTGCACATTTTTGGATGGCTGAAAACAGAATTTTGAAAGGCAGTGACTGGCCAGGTAGGATGGAGCTGGAGAGAATAAGCAGAGTGGCACGTGCTGCATGTCATGACTTTAATGTGTAACTACAGTATGCATACATACAAGAAGTGGGAGAACTAAAGCCCAAGAACTAGAAAGGCTACAAAATACAACACGTGGACCAATACTTTACAAAACATTCAAAATCCTTACAAAATGGGCTGTATTGGTCCTTTGTTTCTTTAATTTTCTGTTTCTTTTTGCTGTTTTGATTTTTTTTAATTTTTTTTTTTTTTTTTTTTAAACAAACTTATACTGTCGTAGGGTAGGGAAAGGTCTACGTTTAGTCCCCCCTTCTCCAAAATTTACAAGTGTCAGAAGAAAAAAAAAAAAAAAAAAGAAAAAGAAAAAGCTATAGGCCTGGTCTCTGGTTTCTTTACTAAAAACAGCTGACCCTCTCCCAAAGGGCCTGAGGTGTATCTTCTCCAACAGAAAGGAGGCGTTCTGACTGCCACACGGTTCTGTCAGCACTGGGAGGAAAGGGGAAAAATAACTCTGAAGCTCAACCCCCCCCCCTCACTCCATAGTATTCCCATATTCCAAACATAGCCACTTTTTTCTCTTCCCTCCCCCACCCCCCCTTGTAAAACAACTTTACTGATTTAAAGGTCCCCCATCCACATAAAGAAAAAAAAAATAAGTTACATAATAATATAACTGGCTTTTCAATATTCTTTGGGAGTCTGGCAATGTCAGGACAAGGAGGTCTGCCCCAGACAAGCACTTGGCATCAGCAGCTGCCCCTTTATTACAAGCTGGACAGGCACCAGTTACCCACTTGCCTTTTACACGCTTTGCACAAACCCAGAAGTCCAGACAAACGTTTCTGTTCCTTGTATTTACACTAGTTCAAAATGATATTCACAGCATCTTCTAGAGCATTTTGGCCAAAAGTCACAGATTTGTTTCAAACTTTGGAACGTGCCCAAGGATTTTGACGCCAGGTCGGTCGCGTGCTCCCAATCGAGGGAGCTGGGAAGGTCAGGAGGAGCCTTACAGATTCTTCTGTCGGTGGATGGGACAGGGGCCTCCAGGCCGGCACGTTTACAACAAGATGCAGCTCATCTAACTGGCACCAGTCCCCTCCATTACTTGCTGGGCTTGCTTCTGCCCCATGCAGCACTGTGCAACCGACTGGAACAACCTGGACGCAGAAGCACAGCAGCATCAGTCATCAACTCTGCTCTCCACCCAGAACCCAATGCACCACAGCTGCAAACACTCCCCAGTTGCAATGTGCTTTAGCAAATGTGTGGGCAAAGGAGCCAGGCTGTGATTGTCTGCAGTGCTACTGCATCATAAAACGCAGTGTGCTCAGCTCAGTCCCCATGAGAACACAGAAGAGCAGTGTTTAAACAGCATGTGCATTGTGTAGCAGGCTGCTCTGAGCCCTCTGTACTGCACTGTGCTCTCTTAAGAGGAAAGACTGAGGGAACTGGGCTTGTTTAGCTTGGAGAAGAGAAGGCTGCAGGGAGACCTCATGGTGGCCTTCCAGTATTTGAAGGGAGCCTATAAACAGGAGGGGGAAACTGCTGTTTGTGAGGGTGGGCAGTGATAGGACAGGGGGGAATGGTTTTGAAGTGAGACAGGGGAGTTTTAGGTTGGATGTTACGAGGAAGTTTTTCAGCCAGAGGGTGGTGAGGCACTGGAACAGGTTGCCCAAGGAGGCTGTGGATGCCCCATCCCTGCAGGCATTCAAGGCCAGGCTGGATGTGGCTCTGGGCAGCCTGGGCTGCTGGTTGGTGACCTGCACACAGCAGGGGGCTGAGTTTAGATGATCACTGCGCTCCTTTTCAGCCCAGGCCATTCTATGATTCTATGATACTGATGGCAGCTCTGTTTCCAGCTCCAATACTTTTTTCTTTTTTAAAAGATCTCCAGGATCTCCTCTGCAATGTAATATTTTGCTGTGGAACAAACTTCCACACACAGAGGACAGGAAAAAAAAATAATCAGCATCTCTCATAGCAGCTTGCTATGACTTCCAGCAACCACTCTACATTCTGCTCTCAGGTTGTTTTCCCTCCTCTTATGGCAGGAAATGCTGCTTCTACTGTGAAGCACCCACAGCTCAAGGTGCAACAAAGCACCAGCTTCTAATACATTCCTTTAGTGATTTCGTTACTAAGTTATACTCACTTCTCAATTTCTGGAGCGCAGTGAACAAATTCATGGTTCCAGAACTTAAATGCTGGGTTTTTTATCAGCTCGATGAAAGTGATGAGGAGACCCCAGGGATGAGGCCTATTTACAATCAGTCGTTCCAAGAGAACCCTGCAGTCCAAGAACAAAACAGTTAGAACAGAAAGGTCTGAAAGGACCTGAAAGGACACAAGGAGTGAAAGCAAGAAGCTGAACTCAGGCAAGTTAAATGCATTCCCTCTCACCTGGTGATCTGCTCCTGGATAGCTTCAGTGTTGGCCTCTGCAAACAGGTAAAGCATGGTGCAGCTGAAGTAGTGGGTATGACTGTTGGGGTATCGCAGCTGATTGGCAATTGCATTCAGGAAGAGGTACCGACCTGCAGGGGAGAAGTTGTGAGTACATATGGAGACCCCTGCTCCAAATGTGAGAGGGAAAGAGAAACAAATAGCATTGCCTAAAATTAACGTTCCTAAGCACATCCACACCCAGGTACAAGAAACAGAAACTGAAGATATGCAGAAGCCTCACCAGCTCTAGCTGATGGGGCAGTAATCACAATTCTCATTAAAGTGATTTCTCCTTCCCTCTGCTTTTAATACTGCTCTGTATTTAATGTAGCACTGCTTGCTGGAGTTCACTAGCAGCTGCATGGAACGATCTGCATTTCTCATAGCTCAGATCTCCTTTAAGGCAGGCGTGACAAATCATAGAATCATAGAATCACAAGGTTGGAAACGACCTGTAAGATCACCTAGTCCAACCACCTCATCACCACTGCCACCACCAGCACTAAACCACAGCACACAGCACATCATCCAGATGCCTCTTGAACTCTGCCAGGGACGGCGACTCCACCACCTCCCCGGGCAGCCATTGCAGTGCCTGACCACTCTCTGAGAGAAATGGTTCTTCCTTATGTCTAATCTAAACCTCCTCTGACACAACTTGCGGCCATTACCCCGTGTCCTGCCTGGGAGAAGAGGCCAAATCCCTCTTCACCACAACCTCCACCTTCAGGAGGTTGTACAATGCAATGAGGTCTCCCCTGGGCCCCCCTCGTGTCCCCCAGACCCCCCTCGTCTCCAGCTCACCTTCGGTGTCCAGATCCACTGCCAAATTCTGGAAGATGTCCATGTGTGCTGAGTGGGTAATGGTGCTCATGGAGGGCGTGCTGCCTTTGTTGTGGATGTGCGCAATGGCCTGAGTGCCCACGTAGAGCACCAGGGCATTAATCAGCTGGATGTTGTAGCGGTTGCCAGGTTCATTTGATACCTAATAGGGAAGATATAAAAAGCACTAACGTTCTATGTTCCTTCAGTAATTTAAGGGACAACATGTACAACAACAGCATCCTTGTTTATCTTGGTTTATACAGAAGGCAACATAATATCTTGCCTCAGCCCTGGAGGTACTCGGCTCCAGGCTGGATGGGGCTGTGGGCACCACAGAGATGTCCCAGCCACGACACCAGTTGCACCTGGATGGGCTTTAAGGTCCCTTCTGACCCAAGGCATTGTGGTCTCTACACAGCACTGGTGAAGTGCTGCCAGACAAGGTGTACAAGGTTCCTTGCTTGAAAGAAGAAAAAAGATCAGGTAAAGGCAATCTGAAGGCACCAGCTGTGCCACAAAACAGCCAGCACTCGTGTGAAGGCTTATCTGGAGCAATTCTCAGAGACTTCAGTCCTGAATCCTGCTGTAAGCTACACCATGTGATGTGTTCAACGAGTAGAGCTGGCTCACAGCTCAGAACTGGGCTTTGGGCTAATTACCCTCCCCTCCCTGCACACTTTTCCCCCAGAGCATTAGCATGCAGATCCACAGACTTCAAGAACTACCAACTATGAATTCACTTGCAGTCAAAGTTTAAATTCTAAAAAAAAAAAAAAAAAAAAAAAAAAACAAACAACCTGCAATCAAGTTAGATAAACTTGAACTGATACTCAAAATGCTGAATATCAGACAATGGCCTGGGCAAACAGGGCTGGAATCAGGTGATGGAAGCCACAGAACTCCTTTATCTGGTATGGGACAACAGTGAGTTTGAGACAGCCAGCCAGATAGCATGCTTTCTCAATGGTCTGCAACACTGCTCTAAAGGCATGCAAGCAGAAAAGGCCAAGGTTTAGATATCCTTACTTCTCACGCAAAGTATTTGTCAGCTCAGGTTGATAAGATCAACTGCTTTTAGATTAAATCAGCTCAGGGTTGCTAAAAAAAAAAAATAATCACAACCAACATTCCTGTTTCCACCTAAGTTCCTCCTTGATGGAAGTACTCAGTTCTTCTCCTGAGCCTGGGAGTTCAGTATTTGGAGAAGTGCATTTTCAGGGGCTTTTCTACTGCCAGGAAAGCACGCCTGCTACACACCACCATGATTCCTGCTAGGAAGGAAGGTGACTCAGCCAACAAGATGTGAGATTTGTCTCACAACACTTCTTGCATCCAGCATCCTCAGAAACCACTCACTTGTAAGTTGCTGCGCAAGTCAGACAAAAAAGTGACTGGAGAACGGGTTTTGAGATAGGAATCCAAGTCTTTCTTGAACTGAGGTGGCATCACGCCAGTGAAATTGGTGAGGATTCGTGGGGCGATGTTAATTTCACTCAACATGTCCACCTGATAAGAGAAAGCCCAGTCAGCTAAACCATAAGCAATTGGTAAAGGAACACATCACAGAAGCAGATCAGCATCAAAGCAGTGAGAGGAAGTTCGTGCAGCCGCAATCTTTCCATGACTGGAGACCAGTGTACACCCAAGCATCTAATTAGATCAACTCTTCTCAAAGTCTGTCCTCATTATGCAAGAGGCTGGCTTCAGAATGCTAATTTATCTCATTATTACGACAGGACAGTGTCTGTTTCTTATTAAGAAAAACAGCTCTGATTTAGTGCTCAGACATGCCAGCTCTCCGGCCGTTACACAGCCGAACTCGAGGCCTCACGCATCCTGCAGAGCACAGAATGTTGGTGCAGCTCAACACGTGCTGCACAAAATTCTAACAGCTGTCAGCTGAATTTTCAAGCAAAGCCACAAAGACTATTTCAGCAGCCTGTCAGTGAGCAGATAGTGCAGTGACAAAGATGCCCTTGCTCCGATAGCATGGATCAGTTCTAGGGACACCACGACATCAGTTTCCCTTTGGAAAAGCCTTCTGGCTTTTCATGCAGGCTCTCACTGATGCAGTTAACAGGTAATAAAAGTCCTTACAGGTTGAACCCCCATCTGCTTTGCAGGCAAGATAAAGATGTGCTGTTAGCAAAGCCAATTCAGAACAGAGGCGAGTTTTATGCTTCCAACTGCAACAAGCCCCACCTTTAGATTGGGGGTGAAAGGGTCTGGAAGCCTCATGTTCCGTGGGAAGGCACTCAGGATCAAATTCCTTAGCTGAATACAGTTAGGTGGGATGACATCGCAGAACCCATAATGGTAGTCACAAAGAAATTCTGGGAAATCATGCAACAAGACCAGCAACACACGCAGAGTGCCCTGCAAAATAAAATAATATCAATATAAGAGTTTCCAAATTGCTGAAGCTGCTCGAGAGCTTGCGAAACCACCCTGTGCTGTGTGGCTATTACTCATCAACAGAAAGAAAGCAATCTAGGAAGGCAGCCTGTTTGTATCCCACACCCATTATGCATCTAACTAAAAACCAAACCCTGACAGAACAGTAAACACCATCTCCCTACCAGAACATATTTTTCCACTCCAGTTCTACTTCCAGAAGATTTTGTTTGGAAGCACCTATTACCCATCTATAGGCATTTACCTTGTACAGAATTTGCATAGGTTTGGTGAGTTCCACATTTCTGAGAAAAGGAGCCAGGTACTTGAAAAGATCGATCAGTAACTGGGCATACATAGGCCAACCCTGCCAAGAAAAGAAACAGCAAGTGGTGAGTGCACAACAAACAGCAGCAACCTTCAGGTCAAAGCCATAATTAAGCAGCTGTTCATATAAACCTGGATCCCAACTTTAGCCCTACTGCTGGCTCCACAGTGACAGCAGCACAGCTCATTTCAAGGAGCTTGGCTGTGCACTGGAAGTTATGGGTTTTTCCTGAACACTCAACACACTGTGCTGAGATGACAGTGCTCAGCCTAGGCTACAGCTCTTCTAGACTTGGGAAAAGATGAGCTTGTTAAATTCCAACCACCCGATACTCAGTAGCTTATTGACATCAAGCCTCTCCTCCATGCAGTTAGGTTACTGTGAATACAGAAGACAAAAACAGGACAGCCATGCTACTAGTGCACTTCAGGAGACATGAAAGCATCACACCAGGCATCATTCTGGGTGAGCTTTTTATTTCAGAAAAGATGAACTGCAGCCACACCTTCTGCTGTGGTGTATGTGCCAGCATTCTTGCAATAAATATCCGATGGGAGATCAGTTCCAGCCAGGCATAAACAAAACCTGGAGCTTTTGTAGGCCTCAGGATGTGAAATGTGTTACTGAAAGAAAAGTTAGAGCAGGTTAGAAGTGCACAGCTCTTCATAACATTGAGCAAAAACATACACAGCCCTAAAAAGCAAGGTATTTCTGCTTCATTTCATCAGTGACCTTCCTTAAAACAAGCAAGTGGACAGTCTAAGGAGAACCAGTTATTCTGAATGCGATTAAGCCACCACACAGAACAGTCAGATAAGCCTTTAAGATGAAAAAAAAAATACAATAAAAATCTTGATCCTACCAGGAAAGGACAAGTTCTGGGATCAAACACCTACCAGAATGCTGTGAGCGTCTGGAAGTTGATGGTCTCCAACACGTGCTCAGGAGCATTTAATTCCAACAGCAACATGATGAAAATGCGATGGTAAGGGAGCTGCTGAAACTCACCCTGCCGAACCTCATGGTCTTGCAGAAGAACTCCCACCACAATACCAAGAACCTAAAGAGAGCAGCATCATTCAGTGACGACAGCAACAACAGCTCTGCAGGTCAGACAGAAATCTCTGACAGAAAGCCACTCGGCACCCTGATATTCCCCTCAGTTTCTTGGTTCAGTGACCAAGGCTTTCAAGCCCCCATCTGATAATTTAGCAGTAACCCACGTTAAGCTGCAGGTATCTATGCCAGCCAAAGCACACACTGTTATCACTTTAAGTGCAAGGACTGCAGAGACAGTTCACAACCTTGTTCAGGAGGTTGATCTTCGTCACGGTGTTGGTCGCTTCCCCGGAGTGCTTCACCAGCAGTGCAATGAGCCGCACAAAGGCATCCAGATTGTGGTAGCACTTGGCTCGGATCATGGTGGGGTTGGCAGCAGGGTTGTGCTGCTGCTCAGCCTGAGCACGATAGCTGATTTCAACACACATTTCAGTGCAAAGCCGGAAAAAGCGGGTGATCAGGTCGTCTGTTTTCAGGATGCCTTGCTGGTGCATCTGCAAGAGAAAGGAAGAACCCTCAGAATTGTAAACACAAGAAATCCGTCCTACAACTCATTTGAAAGACTTTTAACAGGCATTATTCCTCCGCAGGGTGAATGTTTTCAATGCAACTTGATGGTGGCACCAAAATTTAGCCAGGTCTTTTGCTCCCAAACAGTCTTTGATCTTAGAAACCTTTCAACCATCAGCAGAGCTGAGAAGCCTGTTTAGTATCAGTTGTGCTACCAGCACTCAACCTTGCATGAAGGGCAGTAAAGGCAGCAGCAGTTTGGTCTGCTGGGCCTTCAGGAGCCCAGGTAGGGCAGCACAAGCTGTGGGAAGGGCAGAATTCAGCCAGCAGCTCAGGAACCATCAGTACTTTGTGGCAGCACCCTGTACAAACTGCTTGTGACAACAAGCCTTCCTTACAGGAACACAGCATGCAGAAAGAGGTGAGGTTTTGGTTTTTCCCTCCATCTGAAGGAATTATTGTGTAAATTATTTAATAATCATCATCAAGACACCTCTTTGTTAGCTACATTAAAGCCAAACTTAAAAGTTTAAGGGAACCTCTGTGCTTTCAGCAAAGCATCTTCTGAACTCCTACTGCACAAAAATGAAGCTATAAAAGTAGCATAATCACAGACTTAGAACTTTTAATATTTCTGCAAAAGTTTTTTGTTTTTCGTTTTTAATAAAAGGGAATTCGTATTTGCCTTCATAGATGTACACTTCTTACCCCAACACCCAATGCAAAGGAAGCCTCATCTCTCCAAGTAACCAGATTAAGGTAATTTAAATCAAAACTTTGTTTAAAGCATTTATTACAAAATACTTCTTTTAAAAACCACATCTGACACCTGAAAGGAAAAAAATTATGTACAAATACTCCAGTCCCATGTATTCAGATTGCTATTTCACATCTGATCAAATACTTAAGAGGTAAGTAAATAAGTGTGGTCAAACAGTGAAGAATGCCAGAAGTGCACTGTAGTACAGTACAGTGTGTAAGTACACTGTTATGGTATAAAATGGGGTCACATGAGATGGGACTAAGAGGTAAAATCTCTTTAAAGCAGCCAGCTTAATACAAAGCATTTAGAGGTGGTGTCCTGCAGTACGAAACCAGAGTAGCAAAGGTGGCTACAAGCCACGACAGGCAAATAAAAACCAAAACACTGCAGCAGTCAAGGTCTTTATGCATATTTCCAAGCTTGAACTGCTACGAGTGGCAGCAAAAACTAAAATTTAGTGCTAATATTACAGGAATGATAAATACCCAACAAATAATGCCCAACAAATCAGGGGCTTCCTTGCAGCTGCACTCATGCAGTGATTAGGAACACTTAAGGAATATCCTAAAACTAGGATGATGACTGCAGGTGCACAGGGAGTTGTAGCCCTCCATTTTGGCTGAGTGCATCTCCTCGTGGTCACACCTGAATGGCAGATGCACAGCTCATCCCATCTGTCAGGATGCCCTGGAGTGAACTGCTGGAGGGGTTGGCTGTTTAGATTTAGATTCCACTTTAGCTAATGAAGCTTCTAGTTTCTCCTCCCTAATGATTCCAGTTAGAAAAGATGTCCTTGTTCACATGATCTGAAACAATTCAGGTGCATCTCTGCAGGTAATTTACTCTGCAAGCTGTCAAGAGCTTTTACTGCTACTTACAAGGAGCAACATCAGCCAAGCTTCATTAGAGTCTGCAAGAACTGCTGCTAACAGCCACCTCACTTGAATTTCTTATCCCACTGGACTTGTATCAAAACCCTGGGCCTGAATGGACAGCTGAGCACTAGAATATCTGTAGAACACCATCAGCCAAAGGGCAGAGGTTTCTACAAACTTCAAAAGGAAAGCAGAATTTTGACAGTCAACTCTCATACCCCTGCAAGTTTCAAAGAAGCTGTCTAACATTGGTAATAACTGCTTTAAAATGGAGGGCATCACACCCTACTTATGTTGAATAAAAAGCACCTTTCTTTCCAAAAGCTCTACCTGTCCAACAAACGCAGAGAACGCTTTGGTGCTGTCGCGGCCCGCTGCAGCCGAATGGTAGAGGTTCACCCACTCCCTCAGCAGGTATTCTGCCTTCTCCCTCAGACCTGGTGGATCATCATATTCTGAGGCTTGGGAAATTCCAGAATGCATCATGAAATTGGGACCTCCGTGAGCACGGTCAATCATCGCTTCGTAGTTCGATCGGACCACTTCCATCAGCTGGGGTAACCTAACGCGACACATCGGAGCAAGAGCTGGGTGAGAATTCTTTCTCCCAAACCCAAGAAGGCATGAAAAATGGAAGCCCCACCAAATATAGTTCAAAGAAAGCAAATTCCACACACACATAACCTTTTTATCTTCTTCACTAGCAGAATTAAGTCCTGAAAGCACGAGGAGTGGGAGGAAAGGCAAAAAGCAAAGAATGCTGACATCAGGCGAGCTCTGAGCTTACAGCAGTCTGTGAAACAACGCAGTGCAGGGAAACACCACATGCACTACAAACAGCTTCACTTCTGGGGACTTGGAAAGCCCTGAAGGGCTGAGATTCTGGTATGGCCATGCTAAAGAGCCTGGCTGAAGCACTGGAGTTAGTATAATCTGATTAATACCTTGTGATTGACACATTAATACATGAGAGTTAAAGATTCAAGGGCGACAACACTGCCTAGATTTGAGAAAGTAAGAATTCGAGGGGGTATCGCAGCACTGTGGTACTTAGGGGCACAGCACTGCAAAAGTCTTTAATCTGAAGTAATGCTGCAACTGCATTTTGACAAAATCAGAGCAATTACAGAAAAAAAAACATTTTAAACCAACGTGGGACTGCAGCCATAGAGGAAGTTTAAAGCTCTGTGATTTACTGGTACAGAGACACCAACTACGCAACGTTTCAAACCATAAATGAGCACAACAAATAATACACTGCATGGTATTTCAGGCTCACCCTTCTGGGGCATTCCCTCTGGAATGAGCATTGATCCTCATGAGCGTCTCAATGGTGTGGAACAGATCTGCCTCCGTTACATGGGCAACACTTCTCTCATCCACAAGGAGGATCTTTACCAACTGCATGGCAAATGCCACAGCCATGTAGTTCAAGCCATTCTCCATCGACTGCCAAAATTAAGAAGGCATTAGGATCACAAAGTTCAACCACGCACCTCATGGCTGACCACTGCTCTTAAGACTGACTGACACTTTCCCCCTCCAAAAAAGCAGGTTCTCTTTACCTGAGCCAGGTGAAGATCATACTGCTGCATGTTAACCAGGTGATTGCGGATCAGCAGCTCCACAGCTTCCACGTTGTACTTGTACTCATCTCTACATTCAATCAGGCACCTAAAAGAATGACATTTCTTTTCACAAGTGTACTTAAACCACACAGTTGAAGTGAAGCAGATCAAGTCTAGCAAATATGTGCATGTCTCTGCAAGCCACTGCAACTCATTGCTTGCTTCAGAAGTCTCTCTTCTGGAGCATTCTGGGAGGTAGTGCTTTGGGACAAGCATTTGTTCCCCTGCTCTACCGGCCACAACAACCCAGAAAGAGCTTCACTTTATTCAGCACGAGAAGCCCCTCTTCTGAGCACAAAGTGGCACAGCTGCCTAGCTGAAGCACAAGTGCTCCTGCTGCAGGCATATACTATGTCACATCATTTGTGACAGCACACAGTCTCTATAAAATGGGAAAAAGCAGGGCTTCAATCCTTGACAGACTTCCATCACATTCTAGGATGAATCTGCATCAACAGAAACTTTAGTTCCTTTTAACATTAAAAAGACTATTTTTTTGTGCCCATGTTGAGGCAAATGAAAGCATTAACAAGCAAACGATTTGGAATAACTCAGTAACTCCCAACATTTGGGAAAGGTGACATCATACCCCTGCTGTGTCACAACTGACCTAGTAATCTGCTTGTTACACCACGGAGATCCATACGCACGGCCGTCCTGCAGAGCCTTCAGCACCAGCAGGTGACACTCACGGTAGCGAAGCAGGAGGTCAGCATCTGCCCCACTGGTGGCATCCAGTAAGCCCTCTACAGCCTAGAACAGATGCAACCTGTTAGCAGAGGGAAAAAAAACCAAAGCCTCTTCCAAATCTTACATAAACCACATCAGCTGCAGCTACCACTCAGCAGTCATGCAAATAACGAGTCAGTTTCTGCTGCAGCCTCTGCACAAGTCAAAGCCTCCTGAGAAGCAATTCTGTGTATGCCTCATGGGAAACCATGTGAAGGAAGATGTGCATAGCCTGACAGGGGACACCTTCCAGATTCTTTAGACAAGGAGCTGCTGCACTCTGATGAGTCTGCAGTAATCTGTATGACATGGAAGTTACTACACAGGCACAGATGCCAGTTCATGTCACAGAGCTTACCACAACACTCCCCACCTGGTGTAGCTCACTAGGTCTGGCTGCAATGGGGTTAGTTCTCTTCAGAGCAGCCCATATGGTGTTAAGTTTAAGATTTGCTGCTGAAACAGTGTTGACAACAATATCTGGGCAGCTGCTGCACAGTCTGCACAATGCATTAAGGTTTTCTCTGTCCCCTTCTGCCTCCCCCACAGTGAGAAGGCTGGTAGTGCACAACAGGGCGGGAGGGCGCAGGGCCAGCACAGCTGGCACAAAGTGATCACAGGAATATTCCATGCTGTGTGAAATCACGCTCTGCGCAAAAAGCCGAGGGAAAGGATGATTAGGGGAAGGCAGTCACTGCGATGTTTGTCTTCCCAAGCAGCTGTTATGCTTGCTGAGGCTGATTTCCAGGAAGCAGCTCACCATCTGCCCGCTGATGGGACGCAGTTCTATTTAGTTTTAGTTTTTTCATTTTTACTTTGTTTGTGCACACAGCTTTTCCTTCCCCTGTTAAGTCACCATCATCTCACTGCACGAGTCATTCTGCCTCCTGTCTCCCCCATCCAGCAGGAGAGGGCAATGCACAGGCAGATGAGGACCTATTTATCAGTTACCACTAAATGAAGCAAATCTGCTCTGTAAATCCAGCAAAAAGCCCAGTGCTACTCCCTTATAAGGGCAGTTCAAACGTCTTACTAGCCTCCAAACCATCTTCAAATCAGCAACTGCTCCCAGTTGCAAGAGCTTTCTACTTCTCTACCCACTTCTTCCTGCAGCAACCCAGCCACAGCATGCACCACGCCAAGCAAACAGAGCCCTTTTCCCCGCGTTATTTACTAAATCTCCAAAGACAGCACTTGTTCAGTATCATCCACCGACAAGCTCCACAGGATACATGAAGACATAAAGTCACCACAACTGACAAGCCTAACAAGCAACAAACTTGAGGCCAGCTGGGGCAGAATTGTTAACACCTTCTGCAGCAGTCCGAGCGCAGCGATGGCATCACGGGAGTTCCGAGCAACCACCACAGCCTCCAGGAGGCTGCGCAACGCTTGAGCTTGAGGATTCATGGCCAGAGTATGGGGAATGGACTGCAGGTGCTGCTCCAGTTCTGTCATGCATTTGTCATAGATCTGTGCTACATCATCGGTGGCCCAAGCTTGCTGCTTAAGAGAAAGTGGGAATTAGTCATTTCTCACAAGGACCACATCTGTGAAACTCATATTGATTGGTTCAGAACTCACAGCACCCAGAACGTAGTCCTCTACAGTACTCTCATTAATTTAACTGCATTTCAAACACACAAACATCATCACATTAAGCTGGAGAAATAACTAGCAAACAATTTTAGCAGTCCTTAAGATCAAGAATGCACTCAGGAACCTGTTAATTATCTCAAAACAAGCGCTTGCTGTACACAACCTTCCCCAAAAGTAACCTTTTCACTGCTATTAAAACTGCATGCAGTAATCCTAACTTGTACATCTGGCTCCAATCTGTTCTGCAAAAGCCTCAGACTGCTTTTAAGAATAGCTTTATGTTGCCATTAGTTGGACTTTAAGGCAATCTAAGATGAACAAACCTTTCAAGGTTTTCCTAAGCAATATAAACATTTGATTCTTACTAGCCTTCCATCAAAAGACAAGCCCTGCAACACTCATCAAAAGGGCTACTTAAGACAATTAGAAATCTCTACCTTCATAGGTTGAGCCAAGAATCCTGTAGGCTGAGTTAAGTCATTGGTAGGCAAGAAGCCGGGGACGTTACGTGCAAACTCTTCATAAACAGCCAGCTGTTTTGGGTCCACACCTCCAACCTTTGCAATATAGAAGACAATGCATTAACATCTTTGCTAAGCACCACGGCAGTAAGGAACGAGGGCAGTCTGTACAACAGGTAGCTGCTCACTCACTTGCATAAATAGTGACCTAACATTGGGAAGTAAGACTCTGCTGCTCTGTGCTGAGGCAACATCCCTCCTGCCAGACCTCCCAGCACGAGAATTTTGCTGGATCACAGCAACTTACTCCCAGAAACACGGAAGAATTGAATATTGGCCCTATGCTTCTCAGAGGCACAAGAGAATGCCTTCTGAAGGGATGAATGGGAAACAACACAACAGCCTTTTCTTTTAACAAAACAAACAGGAGAGGAGAACAAGAATAAGAACTTCCTCAAGCAACTGAAGAAAATGGCATGAATACATTCTGAAACAACGTATTAATGTGCTTCCATTGCCAATCAAGCTAATAGCAGCTTCAACATTAGACACGACTGACAACATGCAGAGCTGCTTATTTGAAGCAGTGTGGTTCTCTCTTCATTATCAGAAGGGGAAACACAGCATCAGAAAATAGCTCACTTCATATGCTCACCTTTAACCTGATCTGTTCTGGCATCCGTTCAGCTTGGTAAGTTAACACAACAGGATCACAGTACCGACGACCCTCCTGTCTAGCGTGTTTTCTGAGCTCAAACTCCTGGTGAAGAGAGCCAAACGCACTGCATTTTAGATGCTGAGTCTGGATGTACATGAGAACACAAACCTCTGGAAAGGCAGCAGTCCCACACTTACAGTTGCCAGCCTCTTGTCCATTTCAGGGCCTGCTTTTTCCACAGCTGTCTTCTGGATAAAGCAGCATGCCAGCTCACAGTTATCCTGTGCCAGCTGGGCAGCTGCTTGCTCCATCATGTCCCTCTGTTGTGGGGAGGCTGCCTATTGAAAACCAAGACAATCAGTGAAGGCATTTTCCTTGAATACAGCAGCTCTTAACATGTGCACTGCTGTACTCAACATCAGAAATAATAAAGGAACCGTCTTAGAAAGGTGTTGCCTTTGCATGGAATACACAATAATAAATTTACTTTTTGCACAGCTTTGAATAAAACGTAAGCAAGATGACAGCAAAGACTTTCAACAAGGAACAGAACAGCAGGAGGTTTCCTCCTTCCCCCTCAGCTTATCTCTAGAGCACAAGTGAACTCACAACAGATGCTAATAAAGGAAAAAAAAAACATCTGTTACAGCTGGAGGGTTTTTCCACCACCTAGGCTGCAATCAGAAATGAGTGCCTCACTCAATGCAAAGCTGAGGTGCTAAGTATTTCTGCAGTGGGCTCCCCTTCTCACACAGTTTTTTTTTTCTTTCCCTTCCCTTGAGAGTCCGCTTTAAGAGAAAATGGAACAGAGGGACCTATGTGCCAGGGTGTAAAGCAGCCTATTCCACTGGAATACACATACAAATGCAAACAGTCCAACCTCCTTGGGCTTTTTTGCCTGTTAAGATCTACCCCTACTTCAATATCCTCTTTCAGACAAAAACTCTTGCCTTGTTAACCCACTTCATTAGTAAGCCAAATTTTTGAAACATCTTGTGCAGCATCTTCTCCTGCAGCACAACATTCTGTGCAATTATGCCATTCAAAAAGCTTTCCTGGATTACAATTGAACCTATATCAATAAATTCATGACATTTTGCAAATACATAATACATTAGAGCTAAGTCTTCCACAAAGCATGAATTACTTTTTCCTACACATGTAGGAACCTGGCAGAGATACTCACAGCTTGCGTTCACCTGCCTCACCTCTGCCATCTCATGCCACCCAAGAGATAACAAGCATTCCTTCAGTTGCTTCCCTGTCTGAACTCCAGTCACCTCCAATGAGTCACAGCAAAAGTATTTCTCTTTCTCTCTCAGAGATGTAGGATTTTTGTTTCTTTGCTTTTTGAGGTTACTACCTTGACACCCAAGCTTTGAGGAATAATAAGCAAAAGGTGCTAACAGCAATCTGAGGCCAAGTTCCCATGTTAACAAAGCAGAAGTTTTTACTCCCATCCTCAGCTTGTACTTAAGACTGACAGCACAGGACTCATATGTTTGTGCTACACCCTCTGTAAGCCCAGACTTGCTACTGCAGAGAAAGCAACCAGCTTCTGATCTTGGCAATCGGGTTACCTGAAGCTCTGAATGGAGGGTCAGCATGGCTTGAGGCAAGTAAGTTACATCACACAGCCCATACCTGGGCTTGGGAGCCTTACTTACGCTTCGTACTCTCTTCAGACCTTTACAATCTGCCCCCTTGAGCAGAGAGCAACTGCACTGCAAAAGGGCCTTCACAGTGCCACTCCTACCAGATGGGCAATAGCAACACGCCCTTAAGAGGCAGGCAGCCCTTCAACTTTGCTATCCTTCCAGGTAATAAAATGTCTCAATCTTTCCAAGGTCTGTGCCTGTTGCGACACCAATGGCATGCATAGCAAGACTGGGTTACAGCTGCTGTTCTGGCTAGCAGTTCATGAACTGTATTACATTCAGCCAAGAGGGAAAAACCAGGACTTCAGCTCAAACTTTGCTTGTTAGAAAAAAAGACTTCGAAATATCCTCTAAAGAAGCCAGGGAGTGGAAAAGCTGTTCAGAAGTCTTAACTACTTATCTGCTAGCAGCAGGACTGAATGAAATCCACCCAAAGCTTACATACCTACCATGATAATCTATCACAAGAAAATCCCAGAACCAATTTAATTCTGTCCACCCTTGCTTATCTACCTGAAAAGCCACAGAAAGATAAGCACTCCAAAGCTTCCATGATGAGATCAAACTCGACAGCACGCAGGGACAAACAGCTCAGGAAGCTCGAGTGCAATGCAGCCACATCCAGCTGACAGGCTTAAGACTATACGATGTGAACTGTTATTTCAGCACACTTCATCTCCACGCTGGATAAGCCGTGTAGCCTGTGCAGCATTAATAGAGAACTCTCTCTGTGTAGAGAACAGAGTTGCTAATGCTGGATATCTGTGAAGACGGAAGGAAGTTTCTGACGATGCAACTCTTACCCTCAGTGCAGTAGCAAAACTGTTCTTCAGGTTGGTAGCTATGCTCATGAGCAAAGGCTCCCTGCAGGTGATCATGGCCATCCCAGCAGTCAGGTTCCTCATCATGTGGTGTGCAGCCACACGCATTCGTGACTCCTCAGAATCCAGTGCAAAGTCCTTCCTGACTATCTGCTCACACGTAGTCATGGCAATCTTGATGGACCGATCCACCACGGGATGGACCAGCTCCTGCACCGCTCGCTCGATAGCCTGCCGCACGCACTGCTTCAGCTGGGGGTGGGCCTGGAACAGCGGGATCTGGAGAAGCATTGGAGAAGTTAAGTTAGTATTCTGACTTACTACTGGCTCAATCTACCCTAGGCATTCACATTTCCCAAACGTTTTTAAAGGATGCCCTCACAGCTTGTGTACAGTATTCCTTACTATTCCAGCATCTATTTGATCATTCTGAAACTCAGGACAGGTTTTCTTCCCAAGTTGCAGCTGATCACAGAGCAAAGACTGAATTAAGAGCTAAGTCACTGACTGGTCAGGAGGAGCAAGGAAGCCCTGGCACCTGTCCCAGCTGACACCTATTGCCTGAATTGATGTGTATGTTACTGCACACGCTACATTGCAAGACCATTTGAAAGCCTGTTAGCTAATACAACCACTAGTAACTCCCCAAATTCTCCCTCAGGCTGTTAGCACTCACTCTCCCTGTTACTTCTGAGAAGCGACTCTCCAAGAAATAGCTTCAAATTCTAAAATGCCAAACCCACTAGCTAGGATCTGTGGCAACGTCAGTGGTAGGAACACTCAGCAAACCAAATCAGCACTTACTGTTGGATTCAAGGTGATATGTGGAGCCAACCCTCCTAACGAATAGACATTGATGTCATGATAACTGTACTGGGGCTGCGGAGGAACCGTGGCTGTACAAGTGGTGCTGGTAGCTGGAGTTGTAGAAGCAGCTGCAAGAATATAAAGATGTTCATTTCAAACCATGAGGAAAAAACAAGTGATTATAATGGAAGCACGTGCCTAATTGAGACCAGTAAGTGATGAAGTTCTGATCATGAAGCTTCCTACAGGTACCTAGCATTTTTTCCACCTCCTCAGTATCTAGCACCATGTTAACTTCAGTGCATTTTGGCAGTTGTTTGTCACGGCAGGGTTTGAACCCTGCTACAATCCCACTTATCCATCTCCCAGCTTCACTCTCTTCTGAACAGCAGTTACACACAGCACATGCACAATCAGTCCTCAGGACTCAGCTTTCATCCCTCTCCCATCTCCTAATTGTTAGCATCCTTTTCTTACAAAACTATTCTAGTGATTCCAAGCTTTCAGTAACGTTACAGTAGTGCAGAAGGCTTCACACTCTTCTCTGCAATAGCACAGCCTGTCTTAAAAAAAACTCCATACAGTATTGAGTTTGATCTGAGGTGTGCTTACTGGTGGTGGTGATGGGTGGTAGCTCTTCTGGCTGCTTCACATCTTTCTTTGGAGCAGACAGCTGCTCATCCAGATTTTTCAGACGATCCTTATCTTTCAGGAGACTTCCAGGTTTCAGCTCATTGATGTCCAGTGCGAGATTCTTGCAGAGCACTTCGATCTCAAACTTGAGATTCAACTGCACAACAATTTTAGTTTAGGTTTTGTCACAAGGAAAAAACCCCAAACGTTTACTGGCTGCTCAAATCCCAAATCCCAAGCTTCCTGTTCTAACTCATGTTTTCTTTCTTTTTTTTTTTTTGAAGGCACGCATAAGCAAGTGATGGTTAGACAAACAACCTGCACATTAAACCTCACAGAAACAAGATTCATCCACATTCTTACTAAGTTAGCAATGCCCAGTTCCTCACACAAAGTGAGAATTGAAATTTGGTCCTTCCCAACATCTTTCTGACTGGTATGTCAAGAAAACCTCAAACTCAGTAGGTACAGCAAAGCAGAAAATTTACTTTTAGATCATGTTCTTGATGCAGCTCAGCTAAAACATTCATAATGGCCATTGTCCATGGGTTTGGAGGCCTGAAGACCTACAGGAGAAAATGGAGGACAGCATTACACAATGTTCTGGAATGGTTTAGTTAACTTAGACACGTTTTGACACTGAACCATTATGTGCACATACAGACAGGGAAAACTGAAGCTTTCACAGTTGCAGGCAGAGCTGCTTTCAGCTCTGAGAGGAACCAGATGAACCATCAAGCTGAACACTGAACTGCAAACATGACTGGGTCCTTCTGAGATACCAGTTGTTCAGCCAAGCAGAATTAAGAGCCAGTACCATGTTAACTTCAGTGCATTTTGGCAGCTGTTTGTTACAGCAGGGTTTGAACCCTGCTACAATCTCACTTATCTATCTCCCAGCTTCACTCTCTTCTGAAGAGCAGTTACACACAGCACATGCAGAGTTAGTCCTCAGGACTAAAAAAGAGGCATGTTGAGGGTGGAAGGAAATAGATCCACCCAAACAACAAAACAGATCCTAGAACCCCTTCACAGTGACATCCTTTCGTTTCTCAGCAGAGGTCTGTGTCTGGGGATACTACAGTACAGTTCAGCCAACATCATCTCTTTAGGCTGAAAAAAAAAGCCACCACAACAAAAACCAATACAGAACAACAACAACAAAAAAACCCAGACAAAACACAAGCTTCCCCTCAAAAATGGAGCTCACTTTCAGCCCCAATATCTCTTAACACCCCACTGCACATAAAATATACTGAGAAGCACTACTTAATTTCTGCAATGCTTATGTTGCCACTTGAGCAATAACCCTCAGCACAAAGTCACTTACCACACTCCTGACACTGGATTCTAAGACTTTGGCAACAAATGGTACTACATAAAGCAATTCCTGCTGTCCCTTAACATACGCTTCCAGTAGTAGAGACTTCACATCCAAATCCTGAAAAACACCATCAACAATTAAGAAGGGTAGCAGGGCAGAGAGAAATGCCAAGAACACTGCAGAAATGCCATTTACACGTTATTTTCTTACAGGATATAATGGCAAAATTGAGTCAAGACAGTCCTTGAATTTTACAGACTGCTAAGCATTGGCCTTTCATTTGAACAGACATTTTGATGTAAGATTACCTCCTTCATTTTGGTGATAGCTTCTCCAAAACAGCCTATGCTGCTAAACAACAACACAGTAGTTTGTATCAAGCAAATCTGTGAAGACAGAATCTTACCGTGTGCAGGATGGGCTTATTTTTAGCCAGTGTAATCATTCCCAGCCAGTGACCAAGGTTCTTTAACAAGGAACGGTCGGAGAAGTTGGCTGCAGCCTTATCTGATGTCAGCAGCACCTAACGAAAAAAGCAACTCAAGCAACAACTGGAAGATAATCAGACGACACCAAATCAAACAGCTGCTCTGACCCAAAGCAAAGCTTCAGAACACTAAGTTCTGAGCTCCAGTCCCATTACAGACATAGTCAAGAGCAGCCTTTGCCCCAATCTGCCTTGTAATGACTTCAACATTCCTTTACTTGAAGAGGATCAGAAAGGATTATGCCTCTCCAGAGCTTTCCAGTTACTGATAAGGCTGCTACGACTGCCCAGCAAAACGTAAATCGGGAAGGCAACGCTTCTTAACACTTCCTTGCAGGTCTAAAGGCATTTCCTGCGAAATGATTTAATTCTTACTTCAAGACCTAAAGCATGCTTCAGCACTCTGCTATTAGCTTTGTCCCTTAGCTTCAGAGCAGCATCAGCCAAACAGAAGGCCAACTATACTCTAAAGAGCCAGGAGATTCTTTTGCACTACAGCGTAACCCATGGTAGCCAGGAAAATCCACCAACAGGTTTAAAAATAGTGCTTTCTTGACAAACTTGATTCATTCACTCATCTCATCAGGGCTATTTCTTCTTGATCTCTTTGCATTCATGTTAATTTAGTCCTCTAGTGATTCTTAGTTGTTACACCTCTGTTTTCTCTATCTCCCATCCTCTCTACTCTTTGATTAAAGCAGCAGAGTGTGGTTCTCATCCTGATACTCCCCCACACAAACTAACTAGACCACAAAAAATTTTTTCATGCTGTGCTTCGCAGACCTCACACAGATTTAGAACCCATCTAAAAAATAAATTTAAATGCAGATATACCTTTTTAATTATTTCTGACTGAAAACAGAAGAATCCCAGCATTCATACAGTAAGCTGTTAGCTTAAGCTAAAGTAGGCTTTTCCAAGATACTCCATTTCTGAAGATCAGCAGCACAGAAAGCAAGTGGCCTGAGAACAGCATACCTCTAAAGGTTGAGACCTACCCAAGCATTAGAACTTGTGCTACTCACCTTGATATTTCTGTAAGTTTCATTCAGAACCATTTTATTAAATTCTGGATTCTTAAGAGTGTCAAGGAAGTTTGAATATAAGCTGTGAAAATTTGGCTCAATACTGACTCGCTTCATCACGAGATACTGCGATACCCAAGGCATGAACTCTTCTTTCACTGTTTCCTTCAGTTCTTCAACCTGTCCCCATAGCAGAGAAAAAGCACACCACAAAAAAAGAATGAGACAACCCCAAACTCAACTGTTTTTAGCACCATAATTGGTGGTTTTATTTCTAAATGGCTCCGATATCAGTGGATTTCTCTATCTAAAGATCTGGTCAGCCAGTAAGGATTTAATCAGAAAAGGAGTAAGGCACAGTATTTTAGCACTCCTTTGCTTCTCTGCTTTCCAACACAACTTCAGAACACCCAGGACTGTTGGCACCTTGTGGTAAAGCAGTCTATCCACAACACAGAAGTCACAGGTGGCAGCAGTGCTGCAGATTTTTACTCAGGAAAACTAACAGGAACTTCAGACAGAAATGCAAGAGCCTAGCAGCAGAACCATGCAGCACCAAATGGTACCCAGCCCATTTATTTGAGTGTCTGCAGAAGTCTCTGAAAAATATCAACATCAATTTGAAATAGCGTTTTCCAATCCCTACAGGTAACAACAACAAAAAAAAAAATCACAAGGTACAATTATTGCATGTATCTACTACAAGGGCTTTCCTGAAGATCTACAGCACTCGAGCACAAGGGATTTGGCCATAGTGTAACAAAGCAATTTGTAGGAAAAAGCAAGATTAAGAATAGCTATCTTTCATTTCTCTCTACTCCATGAAAAAATGCATCTCTGAAGGTTCCAAAGCAACAGGTGATGGAAACTGCTATTTCCTTCGGGTATGCCCTTCCCCCTCCTTTTTTATTTTACAAGTTAGCACTGTTTGCAGATACACCATCATTTACCAGTTCAGAATGCAATTTTAGAAATAGTTAAGTCACTTTACTGGTGTTCTTTTGTACTTGCCTTCTGTGTCATGTTTGACTGGGACAGATTATTGAAGATGAAAGCAATTTTTTCCTGGACGTTTTCTGGAGGTTCCACAATTCTCTCAGTTTGATCTGTTGCAACTAACAGCGTATCAATGTTGGTGGTATTAATGGAAGGCTGGAGGGAGACCAACAAGTTAAGAACAGATAATAAACCTAGGGGCAATAACCAAATAAAGTTTTGCTTCATTTTGTCAAGCCAAAAAGAGCTGAGCTTTATGAAATCTCTACTACTGCCCCTAATGCACTTCTACCAGTGCTCAATGAAAGCAATTTTACACTACAGTGGTCAGTACTGAGCAAAAGAATGCCACTGTACAGAAACCAACCCCTCACATCTGCATTCATACGTCCATATGGACACAAAGCACAGCATTAGCCTGGAGAAACAACAGTGCAGCAGCCCTTGGTACAACAGTAGGTCTCCAAAAGCACCGACACTAAACTGGGAGAGAATTCCACTTCAGAGAATTCAGCTTCATCTGAGACAAAGCATGCCAACAGAACGGGCCAACGAAATGTGCACCCACAGCTGAAAGTCTGAATTTAAGGGCTTTAGCATCTACTATGCTGCAAGAGATAGTTTGCTACAGTAATCGTAACTCAAGCTTAGAATTAGACAGTATAAACACCACTTAAAATCTAAGGAAAAAAAAAAAAAGCCTTCCTATAGCACCATAGTAATTCCACAGCTCCATAATGACAAAATGCATCTCTACAAAAGCATCAATCCTATGACTAGATAAAAACATGAAGCAATAGGATTACAGCTCAAAAACCAGCAGTACAGAAGTTTAACTGGCCTCTACCCTCACGTTCTCCATCTGTACCCACAATTCAACTCCTTTGCTTCTCCAGCAGGGTCACAGATGCTTACCGGCACGTCCTTCTTGAAGCTGACTCCTGTTGGTCGAGTGATGGTGATGGTTTTTGCAACAGTGGTGGTGGTTGAGGTGGTTACTATAGTGCTGACTTGGCCAGCAAGAGGAGCTTTTGCTGGAACCTGGGCCTGGGCCTGAGCCTGGGCAAGTGCAATGCTTCCAGGGGTGGTGATTGAGCCCTGCATTTTCACAGGAGGATCTCTAGACTGCTGTCCATATTCTATGTACTAGAAGAGAGTAAACAAGCACATTCACAGAAAGCAATGGAAGTAGGGAATGACTTTCAGCACTATAAACATTTGCTGCCGATCTTTAATTCTTAACATTAAAGCCATCAAGGGAATCTGCAAAATACAATCAAACTGCTTATTAAGCATACATCTCATCATCACACAGCTTGCTTCTTTCCAGAGAAGAACCATCAGCTCTCTCTCTAACCTCACAAGCAGATACTCAGCATCACATTCAACATCTGTAAGACATTTTGCGGAGCCAGAAATCCCCATCCCTGCAGGTTGGGGTTAGCAGATCAAAAGAGGGGGACTAAAAGGCTTGCTTACAAAGCAGGGAAAAGTCTTCCCCCTCAAAGGACTCCTACAGCTAAATGAAAAAAAGTCCAAAGTTCACAACAAATAAGCAAAAAACACAGTTTTGAAGTGTCCACCTCTACATTTCTTAAAACCTCTAAGGTAATGTGACAATAGAAAACAAGCTTTTCATTTTAATACACTGAGCCTACATATTTGTAACACCAGATGATACACAGTCATTTAAGGGACAGAGACTGAAACCTGCCAGTGAAATTAAGACTGCACAGCTCTGGGCAGATGAATTCTCAGTGCTAGAGCTGAACATTTCTCCTTATTCAGATTATGCTCTCAAGCTCTGCCACAGGGATTAACAATTTCTTATCTTTCCTAACAGCCTTTGGGACAGACACCTTATGATCAGCACAGCAGGGTATTTCTACCTTCAGGAAAGAAGTTTTTCTTGCCTTCTTCTAGACTACGTTACTAAGGCTGAGTATGTTACCCTATAAACACAGCTGACTAGCTTTTCCCCTGTTTCCCAGGGAAAGCCCAAATCCCTAAAAGGCTGAAGTGTGATTCCTTGGAGGCACTTAAAAACCCACATGTGTGGCCATGTGCCCTGGTTGATCATGCAGGTAACTGTGAGCAACCCAAACAGGTGTAGAGGAACAGATTACCAACACCTACATCCACAAGTCTTGTAAAACATAAGAAAGAACACATCCAGGAAATAAAATGGCTAAATGTGAGACAGCCCAGACCATCTTCCCAAGAGAAAACAGCAAGCTGCTCAAAAGACTTTAAAAACCACAGAGAGCCAAGGAGCACACTCACCTCCTGCAAGTGATGAGGGAACTGTATAAAGTGACTAATAGAAGCCAAGTGCTGACAATACTGAGGATAGTCCTTCAACCTGTCAGAAAAACCAAACCAAAGACAAGTTAGTCAGAAGCATAAGCCCAGATCAAAAACAGTATTGCAGAGCAATATAAATGTAACACTGGTATGTCATCCACATACTACATCAGAATTACTTCTGTCTTGCTCACAGCAGCTGTGCTGTAAACAAAACATTATCTAGAAAGCAGTTGTTGTAGTGAAAGCCATTCTAAATGAATTCATTCAAGAGCAAAACACAAGGTCAATTCACAGCAACCCAGCTTATTGTAAATCTCTATACTTCTGACTGAAGACAATCTCATTTCTATTCAGTGTTAGCAGTAAGATTATTGCAGAAGTGATCTGCAGAAGGGCAGAGCATCTTAAACAGCAAATCAGTGCCCTCACATTGAAAACACCACAGTAACATTCTTCATAATCTTGCACAACTTTAAAGCAGAATATTCTGAGCAACAGATGATTCAGATGCAGTACTGGAGATTCAAATTCAAGCCAAACTCCTAGAGCTTAGGTTCCTGGCCAGGCTTTTATTACTGAGCAGTGCAAATGGCATTCTAATAGAGCACACCTGCTAGGAATAATTACAATCAATATAAGAAGCTGACCACTTCAGCCAATTCAACACTTCCCTGAATTATTCTTACACACAAAAGCCACCAAGTATTTTCAGCATCTCAGTTTGTCCCCCATTTACACAGGTGCTGCACCTCACGTGTTGATTTCAGAAGCCATCCATCCTTTTGCTAGCACATCAACACATCCTCTTTCAGTTCAGCATGTTTTCAAGTAATCCTAACACTGACATATGTAAATTTTTCACACATAACTCATCGTTTACTGCAGAATTATAATTGGCTCAAGGTTAACGAGACATTACACGCGCTGTTTATTACCAGGAAACCACACTCACCTATTTTTAAATCTATCTAGTGCAGCAATACCAAAATAGTACATTTTGGAGGCAAAAGGCTTTCGTAAGGCTTCAAGAACGTAGCGAAGGGCCAGGCCCAAAGCCATGTAGGTAACCAGTCCTTTCTCTATTATCCCACCAAACAGGCAGGCTGTTATGTGCAGCTCTTTGTCAGGGTACTGGGGAAAGAAACGATATTCCTCAAACAAGTTCCTCAGCATGCAGTTAAACACTTCTCTTTCCCGTTTAATGTTGGAGTCCTTAAACCTCTGCAGCATTTCCAAGACCTGCAAGCAAAGAAAGCAGAAATCTTTACCAACAAATGTTTTATTTCAGCTCTTCTGCATCTATGAGTTTCAAGTACACCTATAGCTAAGGTAGGTACTAATCACTACAACCAGGCCTTTATCTTCAGACTTCAATTCTCTCTCCTTTCTTTTCAGTAACAGCCTTCAGGAAAAACTTCCTGCTACCTCCAAGCCCAGTACTTCAAAACCACAGAAATTAATGTTCTATGCCATAGTTTATAAACATACAAATACATTAAACTAAATTAGTAGAACTTGGAAGAGCAAGTATTTCACATACTTAGGATTACTCTGAGTCTAACTAAAACAGGAGCAGCAGTGCATACATGTAGAAGTTACAGTCATTTTCACAGACTTTAAAAACAAATACATTCAAGACAGCATAATTTAATGCATTGTTTGAAGGCACACTAGAACTTATTTTGAATATTCAGGCTTCTACTCCTGCTGCTGCCTCTATCTCGAGGCTGGTGACAACTGTTAGAGAAGGGAACTCACCTCATCTACAGACATGGTTGGATGTGGTGGATGGTTGTAGATACGCTGGAAGTAGCTGTTTGCCTCATCATCTATTTCTTTGCTGAAGTTCTGATTAGCCTCTGGCCACACCTGAGATAAGTCAGCTGTTAAAAAAAGGCAATTGGTCACAATTAACTTCTGACAGTCGATGTCTCTTCGCCTCTTCAGAAATCTTTAAGTAATCTGCTAGTTAATCTTAAAAATCAGGTTACTGAGTCTTCCTAGTAGCCAGGAATTCTTATTTAAAGATCTGTTTTCAAAGCATTTATACAAGAGAACTGAGTCCCAGGAAGGAATTAGTCTCTTAGTCTTGTATTCCTAGAACCCACTGCAACCCAAGCTAGCCTCAGCTGGCACCTGAACCAAAGAATGCAAACAAACTAGGATAAAGCATGCTACACAACACTAACATGCAGACAAACTTTCACACAGACTTTCAGGCCAGCCAGTGAGCTCCAAGCAGGTTTTTACTGAATGCTCAAGCCCCAAAAGAAAAAAAAACCACCACAATGGTCACTAAAGCTGCCTGCACTGTCTGCCTACAGACACCTATAGCTTTGCTTTTTTACACATACGTAACAACAGTTGGTGGAAAACTTAGCATATGGGCAGGCTTCCTAAGAGCAGTGTTTGTTCGCTTAAACATGTGAGTATATTTAGAGTTATAAAGGAGCTAATAATTACAGCTCTATTTTGAGGACCAAATCATTCTTTTGAGGAATAAAAGAGCCCAGCACCTTCCCACCAACTCACGTTAGTTGTGTTCCTTTTCCAACACTGCAGGCAGCTTCACTGCCGTGCTGCAGCAGGACTCAGCTAGCTATGATTAGCCAGCTTACAAACAAAAACCTTTTACAACACAAACAACTTGCTGAAGAGTAGGACAAGACTTCTGTTCAAAACATAGCACAATTAGGAAAGAAGGACAGAAGCATGCTGTTCATGCAATTTCTTAATGTGTTGTATTACTATTTTTTTTTTCCCCAATCCCACCTCCAGTTACTTGGCAAGCTGCTAGCATACAAGTTGAGAAGCACCTTTTTCAGACTAAGAGTGCATTACAAGAGCCACACTCCTATTACTTATCACCTCCAGAACAAAGCCACCCCCTGAAGGAAATGCAGATTAACCACAGTCACACTTCACAGTCACAGACAACACTACCACTTACAAGGTTTCATCTTACTCTGCTGGAACGTAGGCTGGCTCAGTCCAGATGTGCTCAGCTTCCTTTGCACGAATGGGTCATTGTTCACTGCAGGAAGGCCCAGGGCTCCAGTTCCTATGCCAGTCAGGCTACCCGTAGTAAGACCTCCTACTGGAAAGTACACAAGGTATATCATCTCAGCTGCACCCTTCATACTATGTGTGTATCACTTGCATCACCTGTTTCCAATAAGTTATCTGAGCCACAGAGCTTCAGAACTATCCAGTGTCAAGCACTTTTATCTCAGCAGTTCCTCATCTCTGTCCCAATCTAAAACGATGCTGCTAAAATCTGTCAGAAACACACAGCCTCTGGACTCTGACAAGTTCTATCTATTGCAGTCACAATATTTGAGAGTGCTGTGATCTAAGAACAAGGATGTATAATTCCCTCCCACAACAGACAGCTGTCTGTCCAGTGCTTCCAATCACAGTAAATAACGAGTGTCTTAACTCTGATGTATCAAAAATACAAAATTCTCCTGGCCAGACAGCAGTACCTGGAAGCTGTGAAGAGAGTCCTCCAATACCACTGAAACCCGTTGTCTGGTTTTGCGTGGAAAGAGGGGGAAATGCTTTTGCTGGTGACTGAGGAGTACTGAACGCAGAGCCCAGGTTTGGAGGGAAGCCTTGCATGCTCTGGGTGTGAGGAGCAGCTGAGCCACCTAAGCTCAGAGATGCCATTCCTGCAAGCGAGTCGATCTGAATGAAAAATAAAAGAAGATTACACACAGGCAGCTGTAAGATGAAATCAAGCTCACTCTTTGCACGTTTTCTATGAAGACAGCTTCATGTCAAAAACATTCCTGAAGAGAGTCATGGTCGCTTTAAAATCTGAAATCAGACTACCTCAAAATAGCCATCTGCCTATAGAATGCTACATTATATACCCAAAGGATAACATGACTAAGGCTAACATCTGCTGATCCACTTCTTCACATCAGTTATTTGCAGCAGGTTGCCATGGTATTTGGTACATTGGATAAGCAACTTCAATAAGGTAACAGTTTACAAGGGAACTGCTCTCTGCGTTGAGTTTACATAGTTTGCCAATGCTTCAGACATTTTTCAATGTTGAATTGCCACTATTTCACATAAAAGAGCTGAATGCAGTTGCTAAAAGCAAAGCATGTCTGCACTGCGTTGCTTCCAGAGGAGGAAGGGATGATGAGTGGCAGGGAGTAACTTCTGTGTACCTTGTTTTTAAAAGAGCAGTTCAGTTGAGAGCTGAAAAGCCCCAGTTATAACAAGGCCTTATGCTCTAGCACTGCTGTTTGGCCCGTGAAGCTACAAACAAGACACATCAGGTTCAAAGGCAGTGCTCAGTTCTCAAGTGCTAAAATTTACAAAGACATCTAGAAAACCTCCATTGTTTTAAAATAAATCAAACCTCAATCACTCTTTGGTACTCCCATCCTGCTACACTTTGGTTTCTTACAGAAATCCATGAAGTGAGACAGTTCTGACCTACAACCCTCAGGCGTTCTTCTGTTCGAAGGAAGTTATCTAGATACCCAAGAATAAAAACTCAAGGAGCCAGATGATGTTTTACTTAGACCTGCTCCAAGAGCTCAGCAAGCACACCAAAATTAATGTCAGTCGACTGTTTCTGGAGACACAGCATGTTCTTTATCTACCTGCACAGGAGAGATGGCATCCAAGCTGCTCGCGCTGGGTGGGCGGCCTTTGGGCATGACTCCAGGCGGTGGCTGCCTGGCCTTATTCATGACGTTACTGCAGTTGGCCACCATGGTGAGGATGGTTTCTGACAGCTCCTGAGAAACACTCCTAGAGCAGAAGAGCAGGACGGTGAGGTGTGCAATATCCAGGAAACCCAGCCCCCCTCCCCCTCGTATTTGAGGTGTAGAATTTTAGATGAAGAATTTCAACTGCAGTTCTAAAAAACATTCACCTCCAACACATTCCTCCATTTTTCAGAGCTCAAATCCTGTGCTGCACAGTTATCCCTTATTAAAAGACACAATGTGCATCTGTCTGCATGGCTCCAACAGCCCTAAAAGCAGGCAAAGAAGGCTGCAGATATGGACTACGTACAGCATAGCCTCATGAATTCAGACACCAGCTTATGCTGTAATCCCTTGGTCAAACCAGCTCCTGAAGGCTCCCCATTCCCAGGCTTTGTCACTCAATCATTTCCAGTTGAAATTTCAAAACACACACGGACTCTCCTACAGTTGCAACATGCCTCAAAAGCTTGGACTACAGACAAGCATACAGAGGGATGGAGTTCAATACTCCCACAGCTTTTCTGTGTATGAACTAACAGACAGGCTTCATTTAACCATTAATAAATGCTTAACACTGACAAGAACTTTCCAACTATTCAAAGAACTTGTACCAAAACCCAGCAGAAATCTCAGGCTTAGGCCTGAAGTCACTGCACAATCAAGGGCAGTCAGCTCCTCTTTCAAAGTATCCCAGTCCTGGCTGCCAGGTTTCCAAAGAGCCCTGCTGCTGACACACCTAACCACAAGCGTGCTCACACAACTCCAGCACTTCACTCCAGAACACACAACCAACTATTTATGGCTTTCCTGACCTTTTTTTTGACCTCTATATGTTGTGTACAACTAAAGCAGCACATTCCTTCTTGCAATGATGCAACTATGTCAAATGCTTCAAAAGATTCCTTATTTTCAAGGGATTTTCATGCAATTTCTACTGCACAAATGTTGGGATGGAGATGAAAAGAATGAGGAAAACTGTGATAATTAAGGCAGGAAAACAAGATTTTGATTTAGTTAAGGCAGGCCAGCCTTCAGCTTTGCCAGCTGCCCCATTACAGACTATGCAGGTTGTGCCCCAAAGCCCTACCACAGTGTGGAGAAAATGCCATCCTAACACAGACAGGATTTCTGCTTCATACATGTGCAACCAGACCAGAAGGCAGAGCTCTGAGCACAGCATGGGCAGGCTCAGCATACATGGGATGAGTTTGCCTACACCCCAATTCCATAATACCACAAATATCTAGATTTCCAGGCACTTAGAACCAATTGCAGGTAGGGAAGTACAGTTTTCCTCATGCAGGAGATGTTTGTAGCACTGTATGACCCTGTTTAACCAAGGAACAGGAGCAGGGCTGATGAGCTCAGGTCACACAGAGATACCACTCTCCATCCTTTGCCCTGCTCCTTTTTTTGGCAGCAGCATGCCTGCTATGCTTCCACTTAAATATCACAGCATGCTTCAGTAAAACAGATTCAATCTGCTAGGGGCCACTGACCATATGGCAGCCCACAACACAGGCTTACAATCCCCAGTTTGATTCCTGTGGTGACCAGTTAAAGCCATTTGTGCCTTGGAACAAATCCCCAATTCCTAATCCTGCCATCTACACAGATGGAAAATTAACATTTTTGTATAATACTCTACTGCATATTAAGATAGATACCGTAATACTTTTTAAATGGCACAGAACAGTAGATTTCCACAAAGCAAAGTTCACGTTTTCAATCCTACCCAAACCACTCAGGCTTCAATCGAAAAACATTAAGTAATGAGAAGAAGAAGAGTTATCTCCTTCTGAAGCATCACTGCTGCATGGCACAGCAGCAGTGCACAGGGTGACACAAGCTGCGTGGACACAAAGGGTCTCAGATTAGTGGCTAACAGAAGTGCCTCCCCAGATGCAAAACCACAGGAGGGTTAACAACAGTTTAATAACTACAGCTTAAGGAAACTGCTCCTGAATCAGTTACCCACAGTGGGTAACTTCACCACATTTCATGTTGACCGGGATTTTAATCTCCCAGTCTTTATGATGTCTGCTTCTGTTTGTGAGAAACAATCCAAGCAATCCCTTCCTGGAAGAAATCCTGGTGTTTTCTCTTTCACACTCAGAGAGAATAGCTAAAGGAAAATGACTGCAAGTAGGTCACATTCCTGCATAGAAGGGAATGCAGGTTGCTATAAAAAGAAACCAAAAGCTGAGAGAATTGTGCCAGCGGAGAACTGTTAGCTTCTGGATTAACTGAATAAATAAAACTTGGTAACACATTAAGATTCAGGGCACAGTGACATGAGATGAAAGTTAGGTCTACAGTTAACTATTACATCTCTAGATCTGGGTAACAAGGCAAACGCTGGGCTGGACTTCTACAATTAAAAGATGACTCACTAAGTTGAGGAGTAACAGGCATTCCTTCTGTCTGAAAGATGGACTAGAGATCAGCGTTTCAGAAACTGTGTTTCAGTAGTTTTTAAAGTTTAATTGCACAGGTCCCAACAGAAGACAAAAGAACCCTTTCTCATAGCATTTTACCATGATCTCAGAAGTGCCCTTCCAGTTGAAGCACGGAGTGTGACAAACCTGCATTTATTCCCTACTGCTTACTTGAGAGCTGGGAATCATCTCTGACAGCCATACAGATGTTTTCTGTATCTGTCAAGACAGCACCAGATGATAACACAGCCCCTGGGTCAGGTAACACACATCCGGCCATGCCAGCACCTTCAGATGTCTACATGTAACACCAAAGCCAGCAGCACCCCCAGCTTCCAGTCTGACTCAGGCCACACAGGGCTACTCATGATTACCTGTGAAATACTGCTGCAAATACTATCCTGACCTGACAGTATTCAGGGACCTCACCAATATTTTGCAACATTTTGTCATTTTTACCTAGAATTACCACAGCATTTAAAAGTTATGTTATTCCTATCCATTGTCTCTTCCTTCTCTGCTCCAGGAGGGGTACATTACAACTCTCTTACATTACATTACAACTCTCCTTCTAGATTTTACCTAAATGAACTCATGTGTAGAACAACTCAGCTATTTCCCACCCTTTAACTTCAAGACAACAGAAAACTCCTAGTTTCAGTTCTGTAACATTACAACCTCTACCTCTCTCTTGCACAGGAGAATTGCATCAGCCCTCTCTGCTACAGAGCAACAACCACATATGGAGACATTTCTTTAGTGCAATCACAAAATCCTTTATGCTGTCACAGCTTTCAATGATGGTGCCACACTCTGCAGTTACAATCCCTGTTCCTCTGTCCAAATGACCTCACTGCATCTAGTCACTAACCCATATCTCACTCAGCAGACATCCCACAATTACCAAGATCACTCCACCGTCTGACTACAAAGACAAGATCAATTTCAACTTCCTGCTGTGTAACCTACAAGAGAAGCTTCAGTGTCAGTGATAAACACACTACTGAGACTAGCCACAGGGTGTTATACAGCCTCACTAACACACAGGAAGCTCCAAACCAACTGTAAACACGTGCAAGGTACAGCCAGCAACTGAGTTTCAAGCAGATGAAGCACTCAGTGAAAGCAGTACGACCCTTACCCAGCACAAGCCTGCAGGCATGCCAACATAGTTGCCAAGGTTTCTGGAGGAAGCTGAGCACTTTTGGGTTGATCCTTCTCAGGAGCCAGGCCGCCTAGGATGGATGGACATCTTCTCTTTAAGAAGGTCATGCAGGCTTGGATGAAGGGCTCCTGTGGAAAATAAAGTTGTCTCTGTCTCCCATCTGCATTCAAGCCACTATTTCAAACTTGGCAATTGCATCATGGAAAGAATGACATTAAGTTATAAATTATAGCTCAGTGAAAGCGTGGAACTACCAGACCACAGACACTTTCCACAACTTTAAATCGACTTCTGAAGTGAAAGTGACCTAAGTTAGTCACTGATAGAGTACAGAGATAAGGAAAATCCTGTTTTACCCCATGCTCCCGAATTTTGTCTGTGAGCCATTTGTCAAGTTTGAGGTATTCTCGTCGAGAGGCAAGTGCAGCAAGGTCAATAACAAAGGCAAATGGAGTACCATTCAGCAGCATTGACAAGGCCTAGAGGAGAACAAAACAAGACTACCAGTGAAGACATAAGGATACCCTTTCTCCTTTCTTTTCTTTCTAACCTCCATATACCTTCTAACACAGAAATGTTCTCATTGCAGGCTGCTGTGCTTTATTAGGCACCATCTGCATCATATACACATTTTTGTGCTTGTGGCACAAATAAGCAAGAGCTCATGAGAGTATGGTACCACCTTTCCTGAAGTGACTTTGTGCTTACTGAGTTAAATTCTTCTACATGAACACCTACCAGAAAAGTGATGCTGCAAAGAAAACTAAAAAACCCAACAGAATATCCTGGCATCTCCCTGCCAACAGACCTCAACCACTTCAGAGCCTCTTTGAATACATCTGATCGGAGTAGTCACCTCTGAACACAGAAAGCAATACGATGAAACTGACTTGAAGCTCTTGCACTTTGTGACACCCAATTATTTTGCATCTAACTTTAGGAAGTGATAAAGGCCTCTAAGATGTCAGGTGACCTCCAGTCTTTCATGGACATGTAAACAGTTGTAAAGTAATATTCTTAAGAAACCTCCATTCCAGCAGTCTCAGAGATGTCACCTTCAAACTAATGCCTGAAGGATATTTTCTACAGCTCCCATTTCAATGGTGTTCAAGGTTAAAACAGTTGAAGCTCTTCCTGGATTTACAGTACATGCACAAAGCAAGCAGCTCCATTATACTGCTTCTTAACAATCCTTACTGAATGAGTCACATCTAAGTTCAGCTTAGCCTCTGTTACAAGATGAGCAAGTCTGCATAAGACACCAGGCAGGAAATAATGACGGTGCTTTGCAAAACTCACCTTCAAGTCTTGTGCCACATCAAGAATACGTGACAATTTGGCCTGGTCATACTGCTCCCCTCTCATGTACCATTCTGCCATTGCATGCATGATAAGCTGGCGAATCGAAGGAGACTGACCCTAAGAAGAATTAAATTAGGATTGTACTTCATGTCTCTAGGAAAAGGATCAACTATTTGAACATTTAGTATGATACCTTACCTCTAAAGCCCAACACAAACACATTTAACTAGTCAGCCACAGAACTTAAGTTTCTTAGTTGGTCTCCTATCATGAGGTAACAAAATTATCCAGGAGCTCAACTAAATGATGTAGAATGGCTATGAACAATGAAAATGTACATCTTTTACAGGTTTCCTGTGATTGGAGAAGTCTAATTCCCCCCAGTTACATACACAGCTTTTGGAATAGATGAATTGTTTATAAAACTGTTATGCTCAATGTGTTCTCAAAGTGAAAAATGCAGTATCATGCCTTGACGTGTTCACACAGAAACAATCCTAAGCTTCAATCCAACTGGGCAGCACCCTGTCACAGGGCAGCTATCGTTCTGTCCTTCATTCTGAAGCCTATCCTGTTGAAAAACTGCATCTTCTGCTATTTAAGGACTTTATGCAAAAAGCATCACCTGTATCCTACCTCCTATTCTTTCAACTTAAGGATATGTACAAGAAAAAAAACCAAAATATTCATGCTGCTTCAGGTAGGGAACAGTCATGGCTGTGCAGTGAATATGGACTAAGACCCACAGAGGTCAAGCTTCTTATCACTGACTCTACTGTACTCTAAAGGATAACACACTCCTTAATGCAGATTCTCCTTTCATCCCAGAGGATCCCTCTGTCTTCAGTTTCTTCCTTTGATTTGTATGTGTTTAATTACCAGTAGGAGCAGTAAGTAAAGTCAAGACAAAAGGGAAAACCATAGAAATAAGCCCATTGTTTGTTCAATAAGAGCATGGAGTTTGTATACATACTTGCCCTCTCTCTGCACAGAAGTTCTCTTTGAAGGCCAGCCCTAAGCTGTCAGAAAACACTCTAAACTTCCAATAGAAGTCACCATATGTGCAGTCTCTGTACCTAGAATAGCCTCCAGCTTTTACTCAATCACACCGGTGGAAACCATTTGTTTTGAACTTCCTCCCCTTACAATTTCTACACATTAAGCGTGCCAGCTTCTCTCTCTCAAAAATAAGTAAATCAAACTTCAGTTGAAATGTAAAGATTTAGTGGAAACACTTACCTGCCCATGCCACGCATAGTGCAAAATGATGGCAGAGTTGGGATGGTTGCCAAGGAAGATTGGCATGAGCGTGGAGATGAGTTCATGGCGCAAGGTATGCCAGGAAGTGTTGATCTGCAGTAAGGCCAACACCAACATATCTGGGCAATGCTTGATGGGAAAACTGAAGAGCTGCTTAACCTGCTCATACTGTCCCACTTCTGCCAGCCGTAACAGAGATTCGATCAAATCCAGGCTCTTCCTAACAAAAAGAAAAAGACAGACAGACAAGCCCCCCCCCAAAGGTTACAAAGCAGTTTGGTTACAGCACCCTGGATTTAAGCAGGCTGTAGCACCGACTGCAAGACTACGCACAGTGCAAGCAACCTGCCATTGCAGCTCCTGCTGTATATAATTAAGACTCCAGGAGCAACCTCATCCATGAAAAATAACAAGACAATACATAAAAATAAGCCAAAATGATCTTGAGAGCTTCTGTTAAGGAAGATGGAGAACAGAATGCTGATGTTGGAAAAACTCAGGTAGAAGTGAGTTACTGGAATAACTGAACTTTGAATATACTTTCAGAAGTAAAACACACTTTTGCAACACCTGAGATTCCACATGTGAAACCCGTGCAACATTTTCCTCTATTTCACAGAGGTATAAATATTGCCAACCTTCTCTGACATGAACCATATTCCTCATCCTTCAGTTCCTTATTTCAGGCCACACAACAGGAACAGAAACAATCAGCGCTGACATCAGCCATGCAGATACATTACAAGAAGTTCAGAGTCACACAATTCAGTTTTGTGCAATAACTCAACAAGCCTGGGGGCCCCAGCACAGGAAGGAGTGGAGCTCCTGGAATGGGTCCAGAGGAGGGCACTGAGATGAGCAGAGGGCTGGAGCAGCTCTGCTATGAGGAAAGGTTGAGGGAACTGGGCTTGTTTGGCTTGAAGAGAAGGCTGCAGGGAGACCTCATGGTGGCCTTCCAGTGCTTGAAGGGAACAGA
Source organism: Centrocercus urophasianus (assembly GCF_019232065.1). NCBI lineage: Eukaryota > Metazoa > Chordata > Aves > Galliformes > Phasianidae > Centrocercus > Centrocercus urophasianus. The sequence continues at coordinate 1,209,231 of NW_024885077.1, read as the reverse complement.
TAAACAGGAGGGGGAAAACGGCTGTTTGTGAGGGTGGACGGTGATAGGACAAGGGGGAATGGTTTTAAACCGAGACAGGGGAGGTTTAGGTTGGATGTTAGGAGGAAGTTTTTCAGCCAGAGGGTGGTGAGGCACTGGCACAGGTTGCCCAAGGAGGCTGTGGATGCCCCATCCCTGCAGGCATTCAAGGCCAGGCTGGATGTGGCTCTGGGCAGCCTGGGCTGCTGGTTGGTGACCTGCACACAGCAGGGGGTTGGAACCCATTGATCATTCTGGTCCTTTCTGACTCCACTTTATGATTCTATGAACAGCTCTTAAAACTAACTATTTAAATCCCAAGACCTATTTCATGTAGGGGGAGTATGTTTCTCCAGTGTTATCTTACAAAAGACAGATTTAATATCTTAACTCCTCTATCACACCAACTTCAGTCCTGAGATTCACCAAAACATATTTGCAGGAATTCTCAAAGCAATAAAAGCAACAAGTAGTAATACATTCTCAGATGTTATGGAAATATACAGTAATTTCTAATACAAGAACTTTCACTGGTCAAACACAGGAAAACACTAACAGCTCATTTACTGGAACATACACACAGCTACAGACACATAATGCTGCATTAAGACAAAGCCACATCTGACCAAGTTAAGTTGCCTTACTCTAAATCTATGTAAGAATAGCAGTTTGGAAAGAACAGGTTTACCATGTAGCAATTTCTCGATTGTCATCCTCTGGTGGTGCTTTCAGGATGTCTGTGGTAACTGTATGACATGGGTAGTCAGCAAAACAAAAGATGTCCGGGTTTATGAGGGAATGTTGAATGAAGGAGAGCTGGAAAGAGAAACCAAAAGCAGTTCAGGATGCTGGAGTTGCACGGTCCTTCACAGTTGCATTTTGCAAAGCTCCAGCCTTTGTGTGTAACCAGGTGGACTAGGTGCTTGGCTCAGCTGCATTACGAGCCAGAACTCCGCTAAAAACAAATGACATGTAGAGCTGGTGACCACCTCCTTCCCAACAATGCAGACACAAATTCTCAAACTTGGCTCGTCTGAAAATTCCTATTACCAATCCACATTTGAGAAATTCAGAAGCTTCTTAAGTGATGTGCAGACAGACAAAATGCTAGTAAGCTTACCTGGCCTTCTGCATGCTTCCAAGGTCTGTATATGGCATTAACTGGAAAAACTTCCATGCCTAGCCCTCTCTGGATGCCAAACACCACAATATGCAGGCCTTTGCTGTCACGAATCTGAAATCCTGGGTGGTCCAATTCATAGGTTACTACTTTGAAGTCCAGGCTAGGATTCTGTATGCACAAAACAGGAGAGCAGTCAGCCTTAAACGTCACAATCCGCAGTACTCAATTCTAAGAACCCCACTCCAGCTTAGCATCCACCCGAATTTTGGTTGAGAACAGTTTGTGCTCTTTTTAAAACAAAGTTTAGATAGTTCTACAAACATGATGCAAGCTCGTGTTTGAAGCCAGTCCATGAGTCTGCACTTTCCCCAGCACTACAGCCAATGCTGTCCATACTTCCAAACATTAAATTAAAATCAAAACAACCGAAACAGCTCATTTCTTAGCACTCCCATTCCTATTGTTAGCCTCCATACCCTCCTCAGCAAGAGACAGAAGGATCTGACCAGCTGCCAAACAGGACTTCTTGTCTTCCTGAACAATTTACAATGCAAGCACCCACAAAGCACCCGTTAGATTTTCATCAGTAGTGTGAAACTTTCATATGAAGGAGCTTGGAGGGAACCAGGGCCATTACAGAATGCAGGCCACTTCTTCCAAAGGTAGGTGAGCACCAGATGCAAGAGCAGGAGATACTGGCTGCACATTGTGCCCGCCTCCTGACAAGCCCATGTGACACAAAGTAAATGTGAACTGCATCATAAGGCTAAGAAAGGCTCTGGGTGTGCTTTTACAACTGCAAAATTGAGTAAAAGAATGAAGTGCTTAAAGAATAAGAAATGATTTATTGAGAACATGAACATACAGGTGCACTCATGCCGTTTGGGTAAAGCACAACTGCAGCCAGGTTGTGCTACAGGTTGTACGCACTGCTACAGGATGGAAAAAAGCAGTTTCCTTAAAGGAAACAGAAGATAGAAGCAGCAGAGAGCTTTCTGTAAGAACTGAAATAGTATAGCTATATTAGCAAGCAAGAGCTACTGTTACCTACACAGCACAGAAGGATTTGGGTATTGGTACGTAATTAACAGCTAGCTTCTCTAAGTTTTTGGTTTTTCTAAAACCAACCAACTCCTGCATAGGTTAGAGGGACCACACAGAAACCTCTCTCTTGCCTAGCAGAGAAAGGAAATGGCATTCGTGTTTCACTGTGCTAATTAAAAAAATGCTGCTGAAGAAGTGATGGAAAATCTTCCAAAACATCACCAAACAGCAGCATTGGGAGGTTTGGAATGAGTAGCTAGGAAAATATTTTTTCTTCTTCACTGTTAATGCCTACAGTGAAGCTTTTCAAAACAAGGTGCCTGATGCACAGCTGTGTTCCACGGTCAGAAATAAACTGTTCAAACTGAAAACCCTTCAGACACACAGGAACACACAGGAGTGAGCAGCATGGAACGAATCACAAGCCGCACCCACATTAGCATTCTGGTAGTTTTTATTTACCACAGTTCTTCAAAATACTCTCATTCAAGGGGGAAAACCATCACTCAAGCATAGCAGCACAAACAAGTTATTGAGATTCAAAGCCATTCAGGCTGCTAGGAGCTTAAAAAGCTTTATATTCCCACTGGGACATGCCCTTCTTTGAACTGTTCTGCACTGAAGATCAAGGTGCTCAGAAAACTTACCAGCTCCTTAAGAACATCAATTAAGACCTCCACATTCCAGGTATGGGCTTGTGCTCCATCACTTTTATCTTTCCCATCACTCCAAATCCCACTGCCAGGAGCCGAAATAGACTGCAAGTTAAACATACTCCATTAAGTACTGGCTAGAGAACTCTCAAAGCCCGCCAGCCACAGAACCTTTCACTACAAAGGAAAGCAAAGGTTCAGAGCAGTAATGACCCCACTTGCACGCTGCTCAGAATCCTTCACTCAAGAAGGTATTACAGAAATGTATGCTAGAACCTTTGGAAGTATAAATACCAAATAATAAAAGCTTACATTCTGAAGATTTCCCAATTCCTGCTTTTTAAATACCAATAACCCATCCTGTACAGCACTCACTTGTAATGGAATACCATCCGTCAGCCCCGAATGAGTCCGAGCCATCATCCCCAGCACCCTGGCAACCTGGGCAGCCGTCACCTCCCGAACTCCAAACTGCATGATTATGTTGCGACATTCTTCAACGCTACCAGGGGACAAAACAGACCTCAGTAAAGCTGATCTTCCTTCAAACAATGCAGGCTCAGCCCTCACTATGAGCCGAAGCCAGAAGCAGGGTTTGCAGGCTCCTGCTACCACGCTCAGGTATTACAGCGCTCTCCTTGGGCCCTAACAACTGCACTGTAAGATCCCGTTTATGGAAAGGTAACAGATACACAGCATGAAATAAACTCATAATATATTCAAAACAATTCCTCAGTAGAGGCATTCTAACTAGTTTTTCCTCCTATATTTCTGGTAATGACAACTCACACATGTATACAAACAACCAATGGCACACAGTATCTGTGCTAGGTGCAGAGATGTATAGTCATGCCCACATCACTCTCAGCAAGCCCACACAGCTCTGTTCATGGCAGCCTGTTTCACACGGCACCAGCAACTCTAGCTAACAGAGATGCATATTTCACATTTTAGAGAAGGGGAAGATAGCCAAGAGAATCTGGAACACTCTAAATGAGAATATGGGTTAAGTAGTACACAAATACACACACAAAGCCAGGGCAAGTTGAAGACAGCTGTATTTCTACCAAAATAAGCCTGAGCAGGCACAGGCTCTGAAGCAGCTGTCAAGATACTCTGCTTTATCACCAGCAATTCACTATCATAATTCTATTCCACAGCTTGGAGTAATCTTAATTACAAAGTTTAAGCTTTGATAAGCGTGGTACAAACAAGAAGCTGCTGCTGGGCAACTCCCTTGCAGAGACACCATTATCTTCAGCCCTTCTGTAATTCACTTCATGTGGTCAGTGAGCTATCAGGAATGTGCCACAAGTGCAGAACAGGATTTAGGTGGAACTCATGTTCACTAAGCCATCTTGTTTTTAGGATGTAACCATCCTCCTTGTTTATAAAACCTTTCCAAGGAAGGCAAATACCTTTAGCTAACAGTTTTTACCATGACAACAAAAAAGCTACTCACAACAGAAGCAAAACAAAATACGAATTTAAACAAACTTGTAGCAGTTGGTTCTTTTCTTCACCTTTTGCATCCTGAGAAACGCCACCAGCACCCAAAGTGCTTGATTTCATACAAAAAAATTGTCTTTTCCTACAAACCTTGTACAAAAGCCATAGCCAACTTCTTGCATAAAGTCTGCCAGAGAACTCTCCATCATTGTTTTGGCTATCCCTCCAGAATCAGGCAGGATCCTGTCCATTAGAATGTCCCGTTTTTCAGGGTATAGAAGTGGTGCAAGCACCACAGGGCAACGCTCCTGGGGAAAATCTGAAGGCAAACAATGAAACAAGTCATGCCAAAGACCCAGAACAATAGTTGTTATAATGAACAGGCTACTCAGAAACAGAGTGCTATACTAGAATTTCCTTGCTGCTGCAGAAATTTACATGCTGCTCCAAGTATTTCTCCACCCCATCTAGCAGATCCCTGCTGGCTCTCAGATATTCCTAGAGAATAAGAATGTCCAAGAGGCTACATTAATATCTTCACTGCAGCTGCCCAAGATGACCAGCAGCTGCAGTGGGAGCTTTACAGCTACAGACTGTCAACAACAGCAGTCACCCAAAAAAAGCACAGAGCAAGAAACAACACAGCAGTAAAGAAGGCTCTCCTCTACATCAGGCAGTATTAGAATCAAAGGAGAGCCCACAGCTTAACAAGACCACCAGTTGAACTGAGGCACGTGAGGACGGAAGGAGAATACTTGCTCTTCCTCTCAGTAAAACAAAGTTTAAAGAAGACACAGCACTGAGAAGATGAGAAGTATTGGTGGTAGTTTTGTTCACAACACAACAGCAGAGTAAAGACAGCTTGGGGCAGGCCTTCCTTTGACAGCACTGCCTTGAAGACAATGCATAATACCTCCAATACCCTTTGGGGCCACTCTGAGAAGAATTCTATGTTTCCCAAATCCAAGCAAGGAAAATAACACTAATGCACTAATCTTCATTAAAGCAAGCATGACTTAAAAGTCACACCAAAACAAACGGTAGAAACATTCTGCTCCCTGTACAAAGGATGCGCTCCTCTACGTCTGTGTAGAACCAAGCAGTGGGTTGAGTTAAACACAGTTTTTGAGCTCAAGTTCTCATCCTTCTCAAGTGTTTATAGCACACACTTTGGTTTTGGAAAGGGAAGAACTACTACTTCATGTCTCATTGACGTTATCCCTGCCACCACGCAAGGTGAATGGGAGATTCCAGGAATTTAATTAGTTTTACTCAAAACCACATCCCACACTCCGCTAGAATTTCACAGATCTGCTCCTAATATAGAACACCCAGTGATTACTCTTCCAAGTTAATGATCTTAAACTTTTATCTTTAAAAAAAGATGTTAAAGATTAAGTTCCTTACCCTATAGAGGAGCTCAGGATTTTCCGACTACAGTGCACTGTTATGTGTTAGTTAAAACCCCAAGAGCCACCCCATACAAACGAACAAGTGGACAAAAATCTCACCTTATTTACTTTGCTTATTTATCAAAAGTCTTTAAAAAAAGAAAAAAAAAAAAAAGGACAAAAAAAAAAAAAACAAGCCTTGAGGTTGTCTCAAGCTACTGCATGCTAAAAGAGAACTGCTAGCCTGGCCAGAAGTCAGAGCAGTAGTACTTGTCAGTTTGGTTAGGAAAAATCACTGAGCCCCATCCCCATTTCAGCAGCCTGCACTGACAGCAGGCTGACAGAAGCCCATTTCTACCTTTGCACTTAGTCTGGCTCCCAGGAAAACACCACACTTACCTCTACGTAATGTTTTGAGGAAAGCGTCGATCTGTTCCTGTCCCACCCCAAATGCTCCCTTCTGCCCAAACAGGAGATGGGAGAGGAGAAGGTGCAGGACCTCTATTGCAATATCTTGGAAGCCACCTTCTTGATTTCCACTGACGTCCGCGTCAATGTAAGAGCGTAAAAGATCTGGGAGTTTCTGTTTGATAAACTGGGCAGCTGTCGAATGCAGAAGAGAACAGAATCAAAATCTGAAATGTGTTTTCAACATAACAATTTATCTCACTTAGGTACCATTAACTTACTCCGAGTTTGCTGATCACAAGCTACAACAGCTCAGATTTAAAGACGAACTTCATAATCCAAACCTCTGAGCTTAATGTGTAGCAGACAACCAAAACAGTAAGGCAGGACCTCAGCCTGACTCATTACCTAGCAAGTCACTCATGGAAGGGACCTTCAACTTCACAGAAGACAAGATGGCCACGCTACCTTTTGCCCTCCCAAAAAAGGCTTTAAGGCTTCAGCTCCTTCACTGACTGCAATATCATGCAGGCAAATATCTACTTATTTAGAAAGCCTGCTGCTTAAATGGAAAACAACGCCTTTGCTGCAGCGTTCTGGAAGGCTTCACTTACCAAAACCTCGTAGATCGGAGCTGAACGAGTTCAGTAAAGCGAGACCAAATATCACCTATAAACAAACAAACCCAAACAACAGTAAGGAGACATTGCCCTTTTCAACAAGCGCAGCCACAGAACACTAGAAGTCTGAAAATAGAAGGTTCACCTACCTCTTGAACTTTACTTAGTTTGATGACTTTACTCAATTGGGCAAATAAATGGGGTGAAGGCTTTAGACTCTGAAATGAATCAAAACAGTTAAGTGGAGCTGATTCTGTGATTAGTCTCGTGTCACAGCAATCTAGATGCCTGTTTGCAAATCTTGGATATTAGTAACCATTCTACTGCAGGTTAACGCAGCTTATAGTGGAAAACTAAGAATCTCCAGAACTACTTTTGGATGCATCTAGACTAAAAGTTTACTCCCAATATCCCTGTGTTAATCTAACTTCACAATTAAATCCCCACCGTGGCTTTTATACTGACAGAACCAGGAGCACTGATGATTTACTTTGGTACTGCCTGCCACAAACAAGCCATTAGGTAACACACGTCAGATTGTTCTCTGAATAACCAGCTCAACAAAACACAACAGGCAAGTTCAACTTTACCACGACCAATTTTAGCCATAAAAAAAAAAAAAACCCAGTAGGATCCTTTGCAAAAACATACCCACCTTCTGATAGTGCAACGGATTGTCAATGGCGTAGGACAGCGTCGAGATAAAGTTTGGTTTTGTAATCAGCGACGCACACTCCTGGATCAGAAATTGAGTCTGGGAAGAACAAAGCAACTTCAACATTCAAATTGTTTTGACAGAGGACAATAAAACAAAGCCTTTACTTTCCAAAACATGTAAGAGAACTAAACATAAAGCACAGAAGTCTTGCAAGTGCCTAAACTTTCATTCACGCTCATTGAACTCATTCCTTTTCAATTAGGCTTACTTCAGATTCAGTTTGGTTTTCTCTCTAAGACTAAGAAAGTGACCAAGAACTCACCTCTAAATGGTAAAGAAAACTGCTTTGAAATGTGAGACATTTATTTTCTGTGAGCACCCTCACACACTGCAAAAGACCATCTAAGAACATTTAGTTCTTATTTGTGAGTTAAGAAGTCCACACCAATATTGCTTAAGGATGAAAAACATGAGCTAACACCAGAAGTGTCAGTTAGTGAACTGGGACAAAGCTTTTTGGGACAAAGGCTTTCAAGGAGAGCACTGTGTGTAGTGAAAAAAACCAATTGTACGTAAGCTGTTTTCCCAGATCAAGGTACTTTAAGAGTCAGTTATCAGTAGTTTACTGTCTTCAGATTAGAGTACTGGCAGTCATAGGATGGCCAGGGTTGGAAGGGACCTCAGGGATCACGAAGCTCCAACCCCCTGCCACACGCAGGGCCACCAACCTCCACATTTCATAGCAGCCCAGGCTGCCCAGGGCCCCATCCAACCTGGCCTTGAACACCTCCAGGGATGGACGGGGCATCACAGCCTCTCTGGGCAGCTGTTCCAGCACCTCACCACTCTCATAGGACAGAACTTCCCCCTGACATCCAACCTCAATCTTCCCTCCTTCAACTTCAAACCATTTCCCCTTGTCCTGCTGTTATCTGCCCTTTCAGAGGGCTGAAGAGTTGTCAAGAAAAGCCAGATGCCGTAACTGACGTTCACTTGCAGCTACCACCTTCACCCCTCAGATCACACCCTGCTGCAGGTTTTGCACGCATCAACCCAACAAGGAACAGCCCGTCTGCAGACTTTACCTGATGGAAATCTTTGCCACTGCTTTTACCATCGCCACTGAAATCCACGTGCGAGAATAGACAGCGTAGTAAGTGCCTGTCTGCCTCGGGACCGTGCCTGTTCACAATCTGCAAGAAAACAGCCAAGAAAGCCTCGGTAGCAAACAGTGGTTATAAAGCATCCTCTGGGACCAACACCACGGGTACAGCAGTTCTGTTAGTGGTTCATTTGTCTGCAGTTTTTACACATATGAGAACGTTGCCCCTTTTAATCAGTAACCTAAAAGCCAAGTCATTAAATCTACTTGCAGATTAGAAATATAAAAGGTGACAGGAGAAGAATCTAGATTCGAGTCACTGGCACAGAAGCCATGCATTTCACAGGTCTTATCCTTAAAGAGAAGCTAAGAGAAGGGGGTTTTAAGTCGTGAAAAAAAGACTTAAAGCTTCTCTGCCACTAAAGCAGGATTCACGTGGTGCCACAGTCCCAATTCTCTGTATTTTTCTCCTATATTTTCTGTATCTCAGCCCACAAGAGCACAGAGCCCTGGGACAGCATGCAGATCTGCAAGGCAAGGGCTGTAGCTCAGACAGGCCGCTGGACTGCAGCTTCACTGAGCTTGCAGCTTCCACTTTGTCTCCTGCTCATGTCTGACTGCCATAATTACTCCAGGCTCTTTTAAAACACTACACAGTAAGTGTTCCCTGCCTCCCAACTCAAAAAAAAACCAAAACAACTATCTCTAACTTGCCTGTTGGCAAACTTCAAAAGCAAACAGCACATGCTGAACACCTGTGGCTGAGACTTCTCCCCTGTCATTAGAGCTCATTCAGCCAATTCTACAGCTCAGCAACAAATAGGTGATCCACACCTGTTAAACACCAACCAACCACTTCTAACTCTTCGTAAGGCCACATCTTCGTTAGCATCCCATCATTTGCCTTAACTCCTGACCACAGCCCAGCTCATCAGCTTGCTGTCTGAAGAACCTTCAGACTGTTTCAGTGTTTGTTCATTTCTTCAAGTTTTACCCAACTGCACCGCATCACTTGCTTTTAATAGAATCCATACTGGCAGAAGCTTCAAGTCACTTTATTTGTCCAAGTAACAGCAGCAAACACCAAATCCAACCTTCATCCATCAGCGAGATGTTGCCATTGTTTCCACAAGACATGTTAGCATGCCCCAGCAGCTCTGCCTGCACTCCAGCTCCTTCCATCAAGTTCAGTGCTTCACCCTGCCACAAACCTCCCTGCTTGCTGGTGGTTTCCTAGTGCAAAAAGACAAACTGCACTGCTTCAGGCTGCGTCCGCTTCAGCTCTGCTGACTGATGGCTTTCAGCTCCATTCCTCTATCATTATCTGACCTTATGCTTCCCCTCCCTTTGCTTATCCGAGAGGTTGCCAAGCTTTGTTCAGCTGGGAAGGAACATCCAAGTCAGAGCCAGCCCTGCATCCTGACTGGATGTGCCCTGATACATCAGCCCAGAGCAGACAGCCCACTTCAACTGTGCTGACAGTACCGCCTCCAGGGGCAGCCACTCTCCACGACTTGTAGGAAGCTGCTCAGTCAACAAACTCTGAGTTGGTTCGGGCTTCAGAAAACAATCCCAACCAAATACGTAGATTCAGACGTGGTAACAAGGCTGGCATGAAGCCGGATCCAACTTCTAGTGAGCTACCACCAGATGAATTCATCAAAGCAGATGGATGCAGAAGAGAACTGTACACAGTGAAGCTATCAGTACATCTCTGCATCAAAATTAGGTTCCTTCCTTGTTTAGAAGTAACTTCAGAAGGTTGTGCATTTGAAAACTAAACATGCCATTGGGGGAAACGCTGCTGGAATTGCAGCATAGGCATTTCTCTGCTCTACTACATTGATACACAAGTTTTTTTTCCTGGGAAATAGATAAAGGGAATTGCTAGCTCTTCTGTACAAAGCATGCCTGCTTCTGGCAACTGTTCAACTGAGCTTCATTATAAACTACAGGTAGTAGAACCACATGCATTTGGATTTATCACACAGAAAGCTGGACTTTGCTCAGGCAAATACAGGCTTAGCTCAGAAATAACTGCTTTCCAGCTCTGTTCAACAGAACACAGAGAGCTCTGCCTTCCTAGATGAGTCTGCCCTCAAAGCCCTTCTCTCCTCACCACTAATTTAGGAAAAAGGAAACCACCAAACCCATTTTGAACAAAGTCACTCTTTTGAATTTATTTTTCTGACAAAAATGCATAGAAGATTTTTTTCTTAAACACACGTTCCATTTCTTAAAGCAATCTTAAAGCATCACCCATGTTAGATGGTCACTGAAAGCACATTAAAGCAAAAATCAGCCCTGCCACCTTTACGTTCTCCAGTGATGCATTTAAAGTCGACGGCACTTTGTTCAGAAGTGCAAACTGGAAGAAAGCCAGCAGCTTAAGATCAGAGGCTATTTTCACTAATCATGTGTGAAGAGAACAGTTGCAAGTATGCTTTTGCACATACTCTGTACGCTTAGGCACGAGCTTTGTAAAACTGAGTTATGCCAAAAATTCACACTGAGCAGCGTGAGCAAGATGGAGACAGCTCAAGCATGCACTTATCCCTGCAACTATCTGAGAAACTGCACGAGGTGACACAAGTAATACTAGCAAGTTAAAGGCAACAGGGGAGCATGGAGATTTGAAGAACTGAGTACTGAACTGTGTTACAGCCACACACACTCAAACCAGCCATTTGCACTGGCAGTCTCTCAACGCACCAAGGGGTCTGCGGTGAAGGATGAGGAGGAACCTGCCCCCATTTTAGAGATCTGGATTCCAGCTGAAAAGAAGACTGATCATACATTCTCTCAAACCTAGACATTTATTATGCTGACATAATTTTTCATGTTAAATCTGCAAGTCACACCTCAGTCACACCTTGCTTCAGGAGCTGCTCATCTGTTGAAACAGGCTGACAAGGACAGCAGGATTTCACACCCTTGCAAGTACTGAACTTGTGAGCACAAATGTTTAACAGGCCCAGCTGTGTTGGGAACCCATCTAAACTAGTTTCTGAAACTTGCTCAGTAGCATTCACTTCCTCCTAAACACTCCTCTGCTGACAGCTGTTTCCAGCCCGTTCTGCAATCAGCTCTATATTTAAAAGGGTCAGTCAAACCAGAATTCTTGCCCAGATCTAAGATTTTTTTGTTTCAAGCTACAGCTACTCTGCCTATAAACCCAAGGTCACAGAAGCTCACCTGACTTACCAGCATGCTACGCTCCATCAATGAAACAAAGAGCAAAACTCTTCCACTCAAGGTAGGTGAAGATATTCAGATTAACCACGTCCTCTCATTTTCAGTGGAACAGCTCCAACAAGGAAATATAGTTTCCACCCTCTCCCACCTAATGCTCTTGCAGAGCATCCAGAAGCTGAAAAAATGAACCTGAAAGAGCTCAGGAGAGCTCTGCATGCCATACTCCACAAGCAGAGGCTGCTTGTAACGCACAGCCACAGTCATGCTGCTTTCAGATCTGAGAGCAACTGGTTGCTGTACACCACCATCCAAGCAGGAACAGCTGGGAGCTGCAGCCCCACATCCTGCAGCACAGAGCCGTGCACGGGAGAGCGCTGTGGAACGCAATTCAATCGAGGAGAGAAACCCCTCCTGACACTCTTTCTCTCCAAGATTTCCTCAGTCACATCGCTGCTTTACTTACGTGCTGTATTTCCTGCTGGCTGGCTCGGTAGTTTTTCTTGGTTAAATTGTCCACCAGGTAGCTGATTTGAGACAAGGCCAGCGAGAGCGAGTCAAGATTCATTGCTGGTTGGGGCGGAAGCAGGCGGCCGAGCCCGGCGCAAAATCACCATTATTCCCCTTTAGTCACCTCAGAGACAGGTTAATTGTTTTTCCCCCAATTAGCCTGTATCTGGTTGTGTTGCTTTCTTCAGCTCTTTCTCAGTTGTCTTCCTCTGTACAGAAACATGGCACCTGCAAGACAAAATTGCATCAGGTTTGAGTTCTGTAGCAACTTCACAGCTCTGTTCCAGGCACCGCCATTACTTTAACTGATAACGTTCTGTGACAAGTATTTTTCTGTTTATTCATATAAAGTCAAAAAGACAGTGCTTCCTCTGTACTAACAGAACAATTCAGTAACATGCTTCAGAGCTGTTTACTTTTTCTTGCTTGTAAACTAAGCTGCAAACCAAGTGAAGTTTAACACTGATAACACAGACGCTTTTGAAGGCTTAACTTATGTAAAGCATTTGATATAACGACATCCACCAGGAAAGCAAAGCATGATGAAGTTTTTGCAACACAAGCTTCGTTGTTTTCACAGCACCCAACCACATTTATGCCCTTCTGCACTGTGCCAGCCTGAAGGAGCCAGCAAACAGCTCAGCTGGAAGAACGGCCGCCCTTTCAGCACTGTGAGAAAGAAGAAAACGAGATGCATAGCAAATGAGGCAGCACACAGCAACAATCACAGGTCAGACAGTCACAGGTCACCACCGCTCCCAGCACCAATCAGGAGTTTACACACAGCGTGCTCGTTGGCCACCTCTGTCACATTTTGCCTGGCTGCTATCAAACAGCACCGCGCTCCGTGGCACGCAGCAAAACAAGCGGTTGTGAATGAGCAGCACACAAAGAGCTGCAAGAAACTGACCCTAACATTTGGCTCCTAGAGAAACAGCTTTCCAGTGAGCGAGAACTGCAAGCGTGCCAGCTTAATGGATTCCTATGACAACACAAACCTTGGCTCTTGACATCTCATCTGTTAAATCACAGATTGCCAACGCGATACAGTTGCATCCCAAAGCAAGTTCTGCACAAGCAGCAGTCGCAGGATACAGGGGGAAGCGGCTCCGGGAAGCAGCCCTGGTGTTTCCCAAGGGTGGAAGCGGTGAAGCAAGCAGACAGGGCTGCACCACACAGAGCTGCAGCTTCTGCCCCTTCCCTCTCTGCACAGGAGGTATTCACTCACACTTCGAGCTGTTCTTTACCACCTGCCTGTTTAACACTTCCTCCTGCCATAGCAGGAAGGATGCCCACAGGTCAGCTCCAGTGGAAGGGCAGCAGCGTGCTTCTTGCAGGGACGGGCAGGTTTACACACAGCTAATTCTCCCCTTGGTCCTCCAGAAGATGAACATCATAAGCAGTGCATTTCACCACAGGAAAAAAAAAAAAGCTAACTTTTATCACAGAATGGCCTGGGTTGAAAAGGACCACAATGATCACTGAGTTCCAACCCCCTGCTGTGTGCAGGTCGCCAACCAGCAGCCCAGGCTGCCCAGAGCCACATCCAGCCTGGCCTCGAATGCCTGCAGGGATGGGGCATCCACAGCCTCCTTGGGCAACCTGTTATGATGCCATAGAAACCCCACGTGCTCCTAGGAACCACAGTTCCCATTCACACAAAGACATTCCAACTACAATTTGAACTAATAGTGAAAGCAGTCCAGCTGACAAAGACAAGCTAGAAGAGTCACGAAAGAATTTCAGAACTTGTTGAAAGTTACAACAGGAAGAATCACAGAAAGCTTTCGGATTTATTTCTGTTCCTCTGGTAGGCTACAACTCATCACCTTCATTCACAGGCTTAATAACCCATTAAGTGCAGAAGGTCTGTAGGAACTGGGGGCACAGAGGTGACCAGGACAGGCCAGCAGGATGGCAGCTGACCTTCTGTAAACGGTAACTGGGTTTCAGACAGCATCAGCAGGCATTGCAGGCACATGCTTTTCAAGCAGTTCTCACCATAACAACCTAAAGCTTTTGACAAGTGTTTGTTACAAACAGATTATTGTTGCCACAGTGATTACAGACATCCCACAAAGAGCTGACAAAGGAACCCTGCTCCTGGTACAAACGCAGGAGCAGGACCCACACCAGCACCCCAATCCTGTCATTCCTCAGCCAGTAAGTCAAGCTTCAGAGTCTCCCTCTCTGGCCGCCAGGAAGAGAAATAGCATTGCTCTGGATATTGCTCCTAGGCTGATACAAATACAACACTCACACTCACCCTACCCCAAAGCAGGCTTTATATCCCAGGACTTCAGAGCTGGGCTGAGCCACAGGAAAGCACATGCCTACAGCCTGACCCTCCCTGCTGCTGCACAAAGCCCTGCAGAAACAGACACAGCCCAGCTGCAGCATTGCTGGAAAGCAGAGACCGCCAACTCTGGGTGCTCAACAACACAACAGTCAAAGCAGGGCTTTCCTTTCCATGGAAGCTGAACCAAAGCGTGAGCAGACACAGTGACTCAAGGGCAGAACACAGTAGCTGAAGGAAGCGGCTTCCTACCTACACTCTAGCTATACGGTTTGTGTGCTATGTATCCCCATGCACAGACACTTGCAGCTCCCACCAGCGCTTCAAAGTTTCCAATGGTGCAACCTAACTTACAGCAGTTCCCAAAATCCAGCACTGCCAGGAAAGAAGGCACAGGTACCTCCCTGTGTGACTGAACGTAATTTCTGCTGGACTGATTAAGGAAGCTATGAATGCTATGCAAGGCAGGCTTTATTTTTAGATGTGTGTATTCTTAGTGGGAATAAATCTCCCTACCCTGGCCTCAAGAATTCAAGCAGCTTTGAGTCCCTGTGACAAACCTCCCTCCTGGACAGGTCCAGAACAATCAGGCCTAAGCCAGAAAGAGTTTACCAAGGCATTGCACCTGCTGACAAAACCTGCAGTTACAGGGCCTACCATACAGTAAGTGGATTAGCTCTCAGACACGGCACTGGGGAGCTCTTAGAACACTGCCATTCTGTACTGTGCAACAGAGCAAACTTTTAAGAGGCAGAAAATATTTGCTGAAACCTACAGTGCTACATTGCCTGAGTGCTCCTTGAGGAAACGGAGGGGTCAGCAACCCAGCATCTGGCAGGGGAGAAGCTTCAGTTGATTCTCTTCAATGCTGCAGAGTTCTGCTGGGTTACAACAACATAAACGGGATACAATTGTAGGCTAGAATCCAAACGCACATGATTGAGAGGGCTAATATGTAACCAGTAGTCAGGTGTGGCCAAAACACTTCAACAAGTTCGAACACTCCCTACTAACCAGAAGCAGATCAGGAGGAGAAACAAATTTCGCTGCTGAGGATGACAAAACAAACCTCAAGTCCTCAGTACACATTTAGCAGAAAAACAACTCCAAAATTACTTTAAGCCAAACTTTGGGTTTTTTTTTTCTTAATATTTTTGCAGAACTAAGAAACTACTCCCACTGAGCTTCAAGGGCTGCAAAGGCTTTAAGTACTGCAGGTAGAGGATAAAACAACTCAAGTTACAACGGCAGCACATGTTCAGGGATCTCAATGATGAGGTTCTCAACTCCTGCCAGAAAGCATCACACAAATAAATCATACAATTAACACCAAGAGTGCTGTGCTAGATGGATAAACAGGATGAGGTGTTTCTCCAAAGAGGAGAGACAGGGAGAAAGTGAGTTTGCTGTGAGCCTGCCTTCGAGAAACCAGGCTAGAAGGATAAATGGCCAGAAAACAACACATATAAGGGAAGAACACTCTAGAAAGTGTCACACAACACTGTGTACTCACTGCCTCACTGTACTCACGCCAGTGTGCTTCCTGTTTATGACAGTCACCTCACCCAGGCTTGACCCACCTATAATTTTAGCCAATGCCAACGTAGTTACCTTAGAAACAGGAAGCACTCAAGTTACATGCACTAGGAATGACTTATCAGGACCACACCTGTGCTGCTGCCTGCTTCAGAAGAAAGAGAGGCAAATTCCATTGATAGCAGATGTCACACTTCCTTCTAAAAGGATGGACTCGTGAGCAGGTGTGAGTTGGAGATGTATCTAAAAATTAATCAGAGAACCACAGGGGCTGGAAGGAACCCCTGGAAATCCCCCAGTCCAAACCTGTGCTAATGCAGCTCACACAGGAAAGCATCTGGGAGGGTCTTGAATAACTCCAGAGAAGGGGACTCCACAGCCCCCTTAAGTAGCCTGTTCCAGCGCTCCTTGGCCTTCAAGTACCAGTCGTGTGTTGCTGTTGGGTTTTTTTGTTTGTTTGTTTGTTTTTCCTTAAGGTTACCTCATTTCTGTTGTAAACACAGGCATAAGTCATAGAATCACAGAATGGCCAGGGTTGGAAGGGACCTCAAGGATCACGAAGCTCCAACCCCCTGCCACACGCAGGGCCACCAACCTCCACATTTCACAGCAGCCCAGGCTGCCCAGGGCCCCATCCAACCTGGCCTTGAACACCTTCAGGGATGGACGGGGCATCACAGCCTCGCTGGGCAGCTGTTCCAGCACCTCACCACTCTCACAGTACAGAGCTTCCCTCTGACATCCAACCTCAATCTTCCTCCCTCAACTTCAAACCATTTCCCCTTGTCCTGCTGTTCTCTACTCTTGTGACTCCCCTCCTGGTTATAGACTCCCTGGAAGTCCTGGAAGGACTGCAATCACTCAGCCCAAACAAACAGCTGGTGCTCCACTGATAGCCAGAAATCGGGCCGTCCAAAGGGGACTGCTCAAACACACACAGCTATTCCTACCAGGGCAGCCAACTGTTGCAGCCCCGAGGCGGTATTACTGCTGCCGGTTCTCCTTGTGCTCCCCGGGCCCGCCGAGCCAGCAGCAGCGCTCCCACAGCCAACCCCGCCAAGAGGAGACGACCCAGCGCCCTGCGGATGGCGCTTCTCCACAGGACCCCGCTCAGCTCGCAGGGCGGCGGGGGGAGGGCAGCCGGAACTCGGCCGGGCCGCCGCTCTGAGCGCCGAACGCAGCTGAGGGAGGCAGCAACGCGCGCCAGGCCTCACACAGCGCCGCGGGCCTCACAGGCCGCGCTCCATCCGCCCGGCCCCGCACCTCCGCCGTGCCCCCCTCCAGGCTGCTGCTTTCTCCCTCTTCCCCCCCCACCCCCCCCATGAACGGCTCCGGTGCCCCCAGCCCAGCCCGCAGCTCTCACCTCAGAGGCAGCGGGGCCGAAGCAAGGCGGCGAGCTGCGGCCGCTCGCGCTTTTCTCCTCTGGTCTCCGCCGTTGCGCTACAAAATGGCGGACGGGGTCGCGCGCTCACGTCGCGGCCTTTCCCCTCCCCCGTCCCCTCGCGGCACGCCAGCGGGGGGTGGAGGGGGAGGGACGCGCGGAGGTTCCCGCCCCCCCGCTCGGCGTTTCGCCAATCGGAGCGCGCAGCTCCGTGCCGTCCGACCAATCAGCGCGGCTGACTCTCGCGGAGCGTTCCGCCGTCCTCCCCCCCGGCCCTCAGCGCGGAGCGAGGAACGAACTCCGATTGGTCGAAGCCGGCCGGACTCCTTCCTAGCGCTCGGGCCAATGAGAGCCGGCGGGCGTCTGGGCAGGAGCATGCGCCCCGGAGATCAACAAGCGTTGGCCGCTCGGGACGGCCAATCAACGCGAGGCAGGAAGAGGAAGTGGCGGGGAGCGCCAAAGGGCGCCCGGAGTCACGGGGAAGGGAGGGGGGGAGCAGCCCCCCCACAGTGGTGCTAACTGCCTCCCCCTCCGCGCAGTGGTGCGGTCCTCCCGACCGCCTCCCCCCTACGCGCAGCGGTGGTACGGCCCGCGCGCCGCGACCTCTAGCGCCGGACTGCGGTACTGCAGCTTCCCTCCCCCCCCCGCGGGTTGGTGGTGCGGTCCGTGCCGCTCGCCCCCCACAGGCGCGCAGTGGTGTGGGCCGGGGGGCCGCCATTTTGTGCGGGCCCTGAGGGGATGGGGTGAGTGGGCTTGGAGGTCTTTGGGGCTTTCCTAGTCTCAGCGGTTCCGTGATTCTGTGACGCTAAGCCCTCCCGTCACGCTGGGCTCTGCCCCCCTCAGCCGGTCCTGCTGGCGTTTTGGGACCCTCTGCCCCGTGGGACCACAAAGCCGTGCAGAAACCACATTGCGCCTGCCTGGGCTACTCATCACAATTCACTTTTATTGAGTCAAGGTCATCCAGGGTTGGGTTTTTTGTTTTTCTTTTTGCACTTAAAAAAAAATTACATAAAAAGTCTGTAAACAGCCACAGGAGTGATAAGGCAAACAGAGAAACAGCCCCGTCACCACATAACCTCAACAGCAGGGCGCAATGCAAACCCACCTCCACACACAGCACCAAGGGGGACAGAAAACTGAGCAGCATCTCTGGTTGCCTGCACTGCTGTGAGGACACAAACGTCCCGCAGCCCGGCTCCAGCCCACAGTGCAGTCTTGGCTGGGCCTGGTTTGTACCTGAAGGCCCCACAAGGACCACAGCCCTGCTTGCCTGGGCTCTCCTTCATGCTCAGAACCGTGCTGCAGCTGCTGCAAAGCCAGTGGAGACAGCCAAGGTGCTTATCCAGGGATCTTTGCTGTTTTATGCATTTTGGAGGAGGTGGGAGAAAAGGGAAGGGAAGATGGGAAAAGCAAGAAAAGGGGAAATGAGTGAAAGAAAGAAGGGAGGGGGAAAGGAAAGAAAGGAGAAAAGGGGAGGAAGGGAGGAAGGGAGGAGAAGGGGAAAAGGAAAAGGGGAAAAGGAAAAAAAGGAAAAGGAAGGAAGGGAGAGAAAGAGGAGAAAAGAGAGAGAAAGGAGAAAAGGAAAGGGGAAGAAGGGAGGGAGGGAGGAAGAGAATGGAGAGAAAAGGGAAAGAAAATGGGGGTAGGGAAAGAAGGGAAGGAGGGAGAGGGGGAAGGGAAGGAAGGAGAGAAAGAGGAAAAAGAGGGGAAGAAAGAAAGGAGGAAAAAAGGGAAGTATGGACAAGGAAGCCCGAGCCAGAAGGGGCTTGGAGACAGCCTGTGCCTGTGATGTCCTTGCTCCCACGTGCAGCACAGATGGACACAGATGCTGTGTTTAGACACAACACCCACTAACCCCAGGCTCTGGCTCCTTCCATCTCTTGTTCTCGTTCTAGGAAAGCAGGCTGTGCATGCTCACACACTGCACGCTTCGTATTCCCTGAAACACAGCCTGATTTCTGAAGAGCCCAGCACTCTGACAGCCCTCCTCTGTTCCCAGGTGAGCACACGGCAGTGATGCAAACAGGAGGTTTGCTGGAGCCTTTTCATGTGAAAAGCAGAAGGCGCAGAGGCTGGAGCTATCCTGGAAGAGACTGGAGGGACACAATACTTCACAGAGTCCCCCACAACAATTTATTTGGGCTTTCCTTCTCATTTTCTGTCTGGATTTCCCCATCTCGCCTCAGAGAGATGGGGGAAGGTGGGGAGTATTCAGATTACAGAGCAGGTTCTGGAAAGAAATGTGCATTTAGGTGAAAAGTTCTTTCCCAGAGTTGTGCCAGCACTGCCTGGGAGCTGCGGAATGTGAGAGCCAGGCTGAAGCCACCTTTTGTCAGATCACATCCATACACCACAAGCACTGTAGGGAGAGGATGAATGACACCCAGCAAGCTGTACCACAGGCCGTCCTCCCATCCACTGCTGGCTGGTCACAGAGGGAAAGGAACATGGCAAGGACTGCATCAACGTGTCACCATTCATCTTCCCACCGTCACAGGCTGGGCCACGTCCCGTGTCTGCCAAGCACTGCTTTGAGACCATGCATGAGGATACACGAACATCAATCTTTCCCTGCCTAGGAATTTAGAAGCCAAAGACCAAGGGACCTTAAAGTCTCAACAGCAGCAGTTGGCTGCTGAGATTTAACTGCCCCAATCCTCATCTGCAGCTGAGAGAACTTCTACACACAAAAAAAACCCACAACCAGGAAGCAGAAATGAAACTATTGGGAAAGGCTAAGGAGGAACATCCCAGAGCAGCACCAGCCACAGCACAAATGAGAACAATAATGGCAACGATAGGAAACGGATTAATACTGCCTGCTTTATCCCCAGAGCATCCCTTAAAACCTACACCTTGCCCACTCCTCGGCCTTGCACTCCAGAAGAACAGGATTTGAAATTAAGAGCTTGGTTCTAGTGTAGTGTTTCCAGTAAGCAGATTCAGTTCACAGCACCTTCTCCAGTGAGTCTGCCAGCCCCAAGGCTGGGGCTGACAATGTAAACTTTGCTCCTGAACTCTTCCCGGCCCCCCTCCCACAGATGGCAAGTTAAAATCAGGCTTCATGCAACATTCCCATTTCCTAACAGCAAGTGCAGCCTGGTCAGAGGAAAATGGGAGGGAAAACTCCTGCTAGCACTAGGATAGAACTGCAGGCTGGCAAGACGAGCCACAGGAAAGCAAACTTAAAACCAAGCACAGACACGGAAGAGGACAGAGGAGACGTCACTGTCTAAGCTCATGGGTTTAAGGTGGCGGAGGAATTGCTGTGCTCATGCACAGTAAAACTCACTCACGTTGAGGTGATGGAAATCAGCCGGGACCCATCAGCCCTTTGCTTTCTCCCTTTCTGCAGGTGCACCATTTGTTTTATGCTCTGATCGCAGCACACTCTCACCAACTATGAATTAAAGCACGGTCTCTAGTTCCCTTTAAACAAGACACACTGCCTCCCTCTAATGCTATGACTTCAAGCTGTGAAAGTGCTGGAAAGAAGCTCCCCCAACACTGAGGGAAGCAGTGTGCTTTCCTGTGCAAACCCCAACGGGATCCCTTAGTGAAGCCCACCCCAGAGGGGCAGGAAGGATTTGACCTGGATGTCAGCACGGAGTGAGTGGGGTTCTCCTCCGTCACCAGGAAGTCAGGACTGAGAAGGCAAGCCTGACTGCCTGGTGTGTTAAGACAACAAGACACAAGTCCCTGCAGGGCTCTTCCAGCGAAGCCCTGCGTTTCAACACTCCTCTTGGACGTTCCCAGTATGCTAAAATGTTTTCTCCCTGCTCCCCCTCAGTCTGATGGGAAATCTACTTCCCCTCAGGAGCAGCAGGGTCCTGCCTGGAGGAGGGGTCAGGCTGCGAGATCCACGAAGATGGCGTTGGCAGTGGTCTGTCCGAAGATGAAGGCTCCTAGGGTGACCATGAATACCCCGTAGCTGACCTGGGCCCACCAGCTGCAGATGCAAAAGGATGGGATGCACTTAGAGGGGACCTTTATGCCCAAATCTCACAGGGAAAGCAGGGAGAGGGGAAGCTTGTTACCTGACTGCTCTGGTTTCTTGGATCTCGGAGAGTTTGGCTTGAATCAGGCAGAGCCCTGAGAGGGACAGGAGGCACATTAAACCCAGACAAGGACTGAGCAGACGCCCTGCAGACCAGGGAGCTGAACTGAGCCCCAATGAGGCAAGGGCAGCGTGGACACGTCCTCTCCTGTTTCTCTTTGCCCCCTTCCAGCCCACAGGGGGTGTGCTACAGCCCAACCCCAGCCACCTCCCAGCCTGCTCTGGAAAGGGGCAGAGCATGCTGCTGCCTGATGAGATAAGCCTTCCTCCTGCCCGTTCTCACCCAGCCCGCTGCTTCTCCCAACTCCCAGTTCTGGAGTAGAGACAGCAGTCAAAACCAGTTGGACCTCTTTCTCTAAAGGTCTCCTAGCTGCTACGTTCCCATCCCACCCCTCCCTCTTTGCAATACAAGGCCACGAGACCTCCACCGACCACAGATGTACCTGGGAAGACAAAGATGAAGCAGGCGGCCAAGCCTCCGATGACAGAGATGACTTTGCCAATATCAGGGATGAACAGAGCCAGGAGGAGAGTCAGGAGGAACCAACTAATGGTCTGCAGCAGGCGTCTCCTCCGCTCCCGAACCACGTCCTCCTCCACCGTCACTCCGGTGTAGCGGAGCCAGAGGCCTTCCAGAACAGCCCTGTGGGCACAGAGCCACGGGAAGGAAGGAGGGTTCCCAGCAGCGCCCCCCTGCCCGCGCCAGCCCCGCTGCCTCTCCTCACTCACCGGCCGCAGAAGTGCAGGATGGGGTAGGATGTCAGCACGCACAGGATGATGAAGGCCCGAGCGAGGGCGACGGGGATGTCATTGGAGGGGTAGGAAAGCAACACATCCTGGTCCACGCTGGCCCCAAAGGTCAGGAAGCCACAGACACCTGCCAGGGAAGGGCACGCTCAGCAGGGCTCAGGGCAAGACCCTCTGGATGCGTGTTCAAGGTCCCTCTGCTGAGCAGAGCGTCTGTCCCCAGGAGCTCACAGCTCCTCCAAGGACCACGCCAGCCACCATGGGGTCCCCTCACTTACCAGTGCCGGTATAGACAAAGAGAGCGATCACCATGGCTGCTGTCACCACTGCTCCCCACGTCTTCACCTCTGGCTGCTTCATGCTGTTAAAGACGGGCACGCTGCTCACGTGGCACTGCCAGAGACATGAAAAGAGCGAGGGAACACGTTATGGGATGAGCCGGAGCAGCAGGGAGATGCACAGGATCCCGTGTGCTGCTCAAAGCTACCTGGAATCCAAAGCAGATGGTGGGCATGGCGTTGAACACGGCCATCCAGGTGGAGGGGCTGGGGAGAGAAACGGCCACCGGTCAGAGCAGGGGCATGTGGGAACTGCTGGTTCCTCTGCTGACCTGTCCACACCTCAGCCACCAATTGCTCCCACCTGGGACAGAGCTTTTGCATGGATAAAGGTTTTCCTGGGATCAAAAATAAAAGAACTGCTAAAAAATAAATATAAGGATCCATTTGGGTAGTGAAAAAAACCGATCTTAACTCTGCTCTGCCCTCAAACGCCTGGAGCAGTCGTGCCTGCCCACCCTGGGTCCAGAAATAGTCCCATACTGTGAATGAAAGGAAAGTCACACGGGCAAAGGAAATAACCAAAAATCACCCAAAGGAGACCCAGATCTCTCCTTTCTGGGGTTTGATGCAGCTGTAGCAGAGCTAAAGGTGAATTGCTCTCCTCAAATCCTGCGCTGGAGGACTGGAAATCCAGCTGAGCCCATCAGCATCACATCTCTTGCACGCACCTGGTAGGAATCTCCACAGGCACAAGCTCCTTGTCAGGCCAGATGTACTTGATGATGATGACTGCGGTGACATACCACGTGCCAATCACACTCAGAGAGCTGCAGGGGGGGACAGCAAGCCATCGGCATCCTGCCTCCCAGCTCCGAGGATGTCTGAGGGTCTCCTCCCAACATTTTCAGCCCCATCCCTCTGCCTGCACAGCCTGGGCCATCCCGACCCCTCCAACCTGGACGATCCCCGCTCTTCTCTTCCCCCAAGGAAGACACCAGGTGCTGTCACCCACTGTCCCCAGACCACCCCCCCAGTCCTGCAGGGCTCTCCTACCCACCTGGCATACTTCTGGAAGCCGATCTCCTTGGGGATGGAGAGGGGTAGGATGAGGAGGAAGGCAGTGATGCTGATGGTGAACTTGCGGTCCGTGTACCAGTGGCTGCTCCCTGCTTCCTCAGGCTCTGTCACCAGAGCAGCAATGACTGTGGGCACAGATAGGTCACAGAATCACAGAGCCATTTCGGTTGGAAAAGACCACTAAGATCCAACCCCTATCCATCCCCCCCAGCCGCGCTGCTCAGCACCACGTCTACCCAAAGGATCACGTCCTTTCCCCTTTCCAGAAGGAGGGATGCGACCCGCTGCTCCTTGGGGCACTCACTCTTGTCCTCTTGGTCTCCGATGATGATGAGGAAAGCGATGCAGGTGCCAAAGGTGTAAACGGCGATGGCCACCTCACACAGCACACCTGGCACCTTCCCACACACCGCCCACACCACCTCTTGGTACGTCCGTTCATTGCTGGCCTGCGAGCAGTACGCCAGGATCACCAGTCCTCCGATGATGAAGATCAGCATGCACTGGGGTAAGGGAGACACAGGGAGGGGACAAAGTGAGGCAGCAGCAAGCCAACGTTCCCAGATCCACCCCAAAACGCGTACAGCATCCCTGCTGCCCCTCAGAGGTCTGAACCTCTGCTTCACCTGGCCGGCTTCCACCCGGGATCTCCTCCTCCCCACGGCCCCCGCATGGAGCTCCACATCCCCCCCAGCCCCTCCAGACGTGGGACGAGGGCTGTCCCCCCCCAGCTCTCACCATCTGCAGCGCAATGCCCGCAGCCACGCCGCCAGCCATGTTGAAGGCAGCGGGGAAGTTGAGCAGCCCGGCCCCGAGAGCAGCATTCACCACGATGAACACCGCGCCCAGCGCCGACGTGGCCCCGGCTCCGTTCCCTTGGCTCTCCTCGCTCTTCGGCACCGCTTCCACGCTGGGGCTCTGCAGGAGCCTGGCCCGTTCCCCGGCATCGGCGCTCCACTCCCAGTCCCTGTAGTCAGTGTTGATGCTCCCGGCGGCCTGAGCCATCCTCCTGCCGGCAGGGCCCGCTCCTCCCAGCCGTGCGTCCTGCTAGCGCTCCCGCACCGGGGTCGGCCGAATGCCGCGGGGCACCATCGGTTCCATCGGGTTTGGCGACAGCGAACAGCCAGGCTGTCACCGCTACAAAGGGCAGCAGGAGAACGCGAGGCTGCCGAGGATCCTCCAGCACCCCTGCAGCCTCTGTTAGAGAGAGACAGCGGGGTAGGGCACGAGGACAGCCGGCGCCCCACGGCACGGGGACGCTCCAGGGAAGGAGAGCTCACCTCCGCCTCG
Source organism: Centrocercus urophasianus (assembly GCF_019232065.1). Lineage (NCBI taxonomy): Eukaryota > Metazoa > Chordata > Aves > Galliformes > Phasianidae > Centrocercus > Centrocercus urophasianus. The sequence continues at coordinate 1,184,398 of NW_024885077.1, read as the reverse complement.
CTGGGTTCACGGGACGCGCATCGCTGCGGGCACGAGCCCTGCTGAGCGTCCTGAATTCCGGCCCCAATTTCTGCAAGCTCTGCAGAAGCTGCCACCCACGTGCTGCGGGTAAAGGTCAGGGCCGGGCTCAGCGAGACACGCAACGACCACCGCAGCGCGCGTCCGGCGCGGGGCGGCATCGCTGCGGGAACGGCCGCGCGGCGCCTCCGGGCAGCGCCCCGTCCCCGCGCACGGCCACGCAGCACGGACGGAGGCCTGCGGGGCTCGGGGGGGAACCCGCACGGCCCAGGGGAACCTCCGGGCCTCCCGCCCGGATCGCGTTTAACCCGGCGGAACGACGGGCGGCCCCCGCGCCCAGGCTGCACCCTAAGGGCGCCCCCAGCCCCCCCAGACCCAACGGGACCCCCCCGCTCACCCGGGCGGGGCGATCTCTCCCTCTTTCTGCGGTCCGGAGCCGCCTCCCGCGGCTGTGTCCACGCCCGTCCCTCCCCCCGCCGGGGCCGCCCCGCTTTCTCTCCCCGCCCCGCCGTTCACCGCAACCGCGCCGGCGCCGCACGCCCCGCGCTACGCCTCCCGAGCGGCTCCGGATCGGATTGAAAATCAGAGCGGAGCAATGCATGCAGTGAGCGCCCCAGGCCGCGGATGGGACCCGGGCAGCCCGAGCTGGGGACGGCCAGCCTGCGGCAGGGCTCGGCGCTGGGTGAGCTTTGAGGTCCCTCCCAACTTCAGCCATTCTCTGGCGTGCAGAGCAGCCCGTACTCTCCCCTGCAAAAGGAGAGGATGGTTTGTGCACGGCCAGCTCTCAGACCGCCCTTGGGATCCTTCCCTCCTGCACTTAGCATCTCCAGCCCTTGGGATGAAGGGAGGATGAGGTGGATGCCACTGCATCCCCAGGTCAGGCTGGACACAGCCCAGCTCATCCGGGCTCATAGGGCTGCTGGGATGGGGGTACAGGGGTTGGGGAGACACACAGAGCCACAGAGCAGTTTTCAGAAGTTCTTATTGAGGGGCAAGAAATCTTTCGACCTCAGAGCATGGGAGCAGAGGTTGAGAGCAGTGACAGGAGTCTGCCACACACACACACACACCAATGCCACTGTGAATGACATCTGAAAGAGTCCCAGATGGAAACAACAAAGCCCACAACGGAGCACATTTTAGTAGTGACGAGTCCTCAGAGCCTTTACACTCTTTCTAAGATGGCAGCTTCAGCGCTGCCTACTTCCAGGCTAAGCCCAAGTCCAGCAGCAGAGGGTGGAGGAGGACAGAACCTGCAGGCAGCAGGGTTAGGCTGAGTGTGGGTCACCAGATGAACCCAAACATCCCCCCTCCCAGCCCACCCTGCTCCCTGCCTGCTGCTGTTAGGGTGAGCAGCCTGGTAAAGCCTTCTCGTGGAGAAACAAGCACAGGGACACCTTTGGTGCGTACACTGGCAGGACGCAGAGCAGTGACCTCCCACTCCCTCCAGTGCAGATGGGTGTTGGGGCTGACGGACAAAGGACAAGCAGCAGGAGATAATGGCGATGATACAGGGAGCCAGCAATCACGTCCTTGCTCCACAACGTGGTGCAATTTGGACTAGAGGCTTCTACAACAACTCATCTACAAGATACATTCAGCAGCGGCACTAAGTGCTGTGGTTGGAAGCGTTCTCCTTCCTCCCTTTCCCTCCCCTTCTCTGACTGATGGGGAAAGGCCAGCAGCTCCAGCGCAGGCCTCTGTCTTTACTTTGTGACTTGATGGATGGCATGAGCCAGGTAGCCCACATTGCTTGATGCAACTCCTGCCACGGAGATTCGTCCGTCCTTCGTCATATAGATGGAGAACTCCTTTGTCAGCCGCTCCACCTGGGACGAAAGAGCAGAGTTCAAATTAAAGCCCTATCTCTATTCTGTTGTGGAGCGTGAATTTATACAGCTTGCTAGAATCGAACATAAGCTGGGTGCCAGCAGAACCATCATCCAACCACCTGCAGAGCTCTGGGAAAGCAAGAGCTGCCGCTCAGCTCTCGGGCAATGTGCAAACTCTGCAGATGTTCAGCCAGGAGTCACCTCAGAGCAGCACCAACCGACTGCCAGATAAGCAGGATACATTTGCTTTCAACCTCCACAAGAACATCAGGAAGCAGAGCCAGACATGAGCCCCCCACGGTACTCCAGTTCTGCAGGCGGGGAAGATGCCCCTCTCTGAGAAGACCTGCCCCCATGGGCTCATTCTGGCACCAGCACTCTGTATCTTTCTGGCAAGCACCACAAACAACACCTTGAGACCAGAGGAACCACGTTTACCTGCTCAGGCTTCAGCCCCGTGAAGCAAAACATGCCAATCTGGTCAGTGATGTGCTGCCAGTTGTGGGAAGATCCCTCTTTCTTGAGGTTGGACACCAGCTGAGTCCTCATGCTGATGATCCGGTCGGCCATGCCCTTCACCTCCACCAGCCTGACAAGTCAACCCAGTTACTGCTCAGAGCACAGCAGGGATGTGCCAACACAACTCCCTCCCCAGCTACCCAGAAAGCAATCTGTCTCCAACTGCAGGAGCCCTGCACCCCAAAAGCACCGGGTGTGCCATCAGTCATGGTCCATAGCCAACCACGGAACGGACACACAGCCATACCCACAGCTGAGAAAAGCCCACGGACTGTGAACCTCTTGCTTTGGCTGGACGACTACTTATTCATTCCACTGCTGTTGGATGCTATTACCAGAGTCTCGGCAGCTCTCGCTTCTGAAAGATCTAGGAGAGCTGGGGGCTCCTGGCAGCACTGCCCAAAGCCCACATAAAATAGTATCTGGGGAGAACTAAGGGCACCCCCCAGTGCAGGCAGGAAGCCTCTGCTCCAATGCAGTGCAGCTAGGAGACATCTCTGCTGGATCACGCAAGGTGCCAGCCTGCCAAAGCAGTGTGGCCACAACACACAGCCAGCCTTTGTTCTGCACAGCCAGCTGCTGGAGCAGCATGGGCTGGCACCAGGAAAGAGGCTTAGGGCACCAGGGTGACATTCCTGTGTTTTAATTCCCAAGGGGCTTAAGCTTCTACTTCCCCTGATGTGAAGCACAGCCGCAATGCCTCAGTTGGTTTTCTTTTGCACTCCTTTGACTAGCAGCTCCAGCAGCCTTCAACCTAGGGAAGCTTTATCCCCCCACCCCCACCCCCTCGAGTGTTTTCTGCCTCAGTAGCACAAGGAAAACCCTTACATGCCAGGCCAGACTGATACTAGCTGGAGCAATCAGATCTGGGTGGGGATTTCCCTAGAGGAAAGCAGTAGCACACGGCTTTGGCTGCAGCCTGAAGTAAGGGCTGCCCGCAGTGCAGCAAGCACAGCACAAGGCTACCACAGGGAGACGCCGCCTTGCTGCCACGAGCTTTAGGAGCCCCTTCTTACCACTCCTTCCGTAGGTCAGGGGTGGTCAGGATGAGGGAGGCGATGCGGGCTCCGTTTATGGGTGGGTTGGAGTACATGGGACGGATGAGGATCTTCAGCTGTGATTCAACCCTCTTGGCTTCCTCTGCATCGCGGCAGATCACCGTGAAGGCGCCTGCACGCTCTCCTGAAACACAGGCTGTCAGCTCCCAGCTTCTGCTCAAGGATACCCAGGGCTGGGGCAGGACTCCTCCACGGAAAGACCTCCACCAGCTCCCAAGGGCTGCCTCCTGCGCTCCGTTCAATGCTACAGGCTGGGCGCAGGCAGCAGTTGGAACTGAGAGGACGCGAAGCATCTCCACCAGGACACCCACCCCTAATCCAGAGAGATCTTCCACCCCAGCCACCCAACTCACCGTACAGCCCCATGTTCTTGGCGTAGGACTGGGACAGCACGACGTCGATGCCCTGCTCAATGAAGTGCCGCACAGCCCAGGCGTCCCTGTTGATGTCCCCGCTGGCAAAGCCCTGGTAGGCCATGTCAAAGTACGCGAGGAGGTTCCGTTTCTGCCAGCAAAGAAGCAACAGTGTGGCTGAGTACCCAGATGAACCTTGCAAGGAGACACCAGGCACGTGAAACATCTTCCTGCGTTTTTAATATGTGAGAACTGGGAGACTCCTCTTGAACTATCACTGCTCACTTTGCCACAGCTCTCTTCACAGAGCTGCTTCCCCCACCTTCCCAAAAGGCGCCAGCAGAAAGCCTGCTGCTCAGACAGGAGCTTTATGGGTGCCTTAGTGTGGCTCCTGCCTTCAGCACAGGAACTTCAGGGCAGGGAGTAGCCTGTAACTCGATGACGACCAGACGTTACCCATTAAAGTACAGAGATGTGGTTTTCCTGTGAAATGCACAGCATCTCCAGGACACCCTCATGCCCACCTTCACCACGGATGCCAACTCCTTCCATTGCTCCTGCCGGGGATCCACTCCAGTGGGGTTGTGAGCACATGCGTGCAAGAGGATGATGCTCTTCTCTGGAATTTTCTATGACAGACATTACAACGAGTGATTAACAACATCTGAGCACTCTCCTCAGCCGCTGAGGTGAGACTGTTGCCCCAAGATGGTTTAGATGAGCAATGCAGAGCCACAACTCAGTGTCATCGGGCTCCTCACCACGTTTAGGTGAACAAAAGAAGCTCGCCCTTCTCCCCACATCACCTCCCTGCATCCAGGCGTGGAAAGCAACTCACAGAAATGTCCTCCATGGCACCTGTGAAGTCCAGGCTACACGTTTTGGGGTCGTAGTAGCGGTAAGCCTGAAGCTGCAGGCCAGCATCACGGAAGATGGGTGTGTGGTTGCCCCAGGACGGTTTGGGTAGATACACATCACGGCTAAACTTGAAGAACCGTTGCTGACGAAGAAAAAGACACCGTGTTCAAACAGACTGGCCAGATTCGAGCAGACAGAGAAAACCAAAGATTAAGCTCTTGTCAAAGGATGTTCCTTCCTTCTCCACCCAGCCACTCACCAAGAAATTGGCTCCAATTCGCAGAGATCCAGTCCCAGAAATACCTTGCACAGTAACGTACTGCAAGGGAAAAAGAACACAAGGCTGTAAGCAGATGCAGTAGGATACAGGGAGCAGCCCAACCAACAGCAGCATTAGCAGCTGCACAGCCCTGCGGCTGCACACCCGAACAGGGACACGGGGCTGGAGGGGCAGGCATCAGCAACTCCTGTTGCAGGGCAGGGAGTTGGACCCCTGGCAAGGTTCTGACCCCACCTTGGGAAGGGCTGCTTGCTGAGGAAGCAGTTATCCTGGGGTGAGCCAGGATGTTGGATGTTAGGGGGAAGTTCTTTACAAGGAGAGTGGTTAGGCCCTGGAACGGGCTGCCCAGGGAGGTTGTGGATGCCCCGTCCTTGGACGTGTTCAAGGCCAGGTTGGATGGGGTCCTGGGCAACCTGATCTGAATGTGTATATTTGGTGGCCCTGTTAGGCAGGGGGGTTGGAACTACATGATCCTTGAGGTCCCTTCCAACCCGGGTGATTCTGTGATTCTGTGATTCTGTGATTCTGTGAGCCAGCCAGCAGCTCTGCTGGGACCCACACCAGCCTTTCTGCTTCTGCCGGGTGCCCACGCAGCGACCACACGTCTCAGTGCTGCCCACCCACCGCTCCCCAGCCCGCTCCTCACCCGGCCACTCTTGAAGGCTTCACTGTTTTCACCCAGTGCGAGTTCTGCTGATGCTCGGGTGAAATCTGCCAGCCCTGCAATGGGCAAGTACTCCTTGTCCATCTTCTTAGATGCTATCATGGCCTCCGCCTGGAAAGGAGGACACACATTCAGCACGGGAAGATTACCGCGGTGAGGACGGTGGCCAGCTCCACGCTGCTTCTCTTCACATTTGCTCACTCAAAAGGGTCAAAATTTGGCTGACAGGAGCTTCCCTCCACAGACCACAGCCCAGTAAAGCTGGGGCAGCAGCACACATGTGGTGACACTCAGCTTTTACCACAGAGGCTGTTAGTGTCAGACTGGCAGAGCCAGGGAACTGGGTGCCACTTCTGGCCCACTGTGAGTTAATGCTGCTGCACACACACGTGTTTCTTTGCCCAAGCAAAGTCCTGCCAGACTGGGAGACTCAAATATTATGGAGAAGCAGAAAAAGTCTGCTTTGGGAACCCTGCCTGTGCTCCCAGGGCAGCAAGACAAGCACAGCACCAAAAAGCTCCTCCTGTGACACCACCCAGGCTGCCTGGTTGTGACACAGCTGCAGCACGTGCCGACCCAGGAAACGGAGGGCAAAGAATGGCTTTAAATCTCAAGCCAATGAGAACCAAGGACAACACATCCTCCCTACGCCAAGACCAGCCAGTGGATGCGCACTTCAGCTGGCAGCTATTTCTAACAGCCTGTTTCTAACACAGAGCCCCGAAAGGCTCCATAATCCCCTCCAAGGCAGTGTCCACAGCCAGCTCCTTGGGCTGGAGTTTTAGACTGGCTTAAGGACAAGCTGGTAACAAAGGCTCAGCAGAGTTTTTAAGACTAATCCAGTAAGGGGACAACGTCAGCTCTTCCATCCCATGTGGGCCAGCCCAGGGAATGCCAGTTTATTCAAGAAACACCTTGGTGCTCAAAGCTGGTTCAAGGACTGCTGTCAGTCAGCAATAAGTTAGATTTCCCTGGATGGGAATGGGGCACACAGGGTTTATCCCCTACTGCTTCACAGCTGGCTGTATTGTGTCTCTAAAGCACTGGCACTGCTAACAGCCCTGCTCTGGGGCCAGGCTCACCTTGCGAACGCAGTTCAGGACGTACGGCTTCCCGTTGTCATCCCGGTAGGCTCCCACACCCAGGTTCATCTTCTTGGAGTTGGTGTCGCGCTTGAAAGCTTCGGTCACCCCCAGGATAGGGTCGGGGGGACCCATCTCCACGTGGGACCACCATGAGCTGAAGGGAAACAAGCTCAGAATCAGGCTGGAGAAGCGGGGATGGTGCTGTGCCCCGCAGCTTTCGGGTTTCTGGATCATTTGTGAAGGTGTGCATCACCATGGGGACACGAGCAGGAGTGCTGTGGGACTGGTTGGGGACATGAGACCCAGTGTCACCTCTCAGATGGGCACAAGGAGCAACACCTTCATGTGGACCTCGACAGGACACACAAATAGAGAGGAAAGCTCAAGGGGAATCCTGTCTTTAAGCCACAGTAAAAGGCACAGGCAGTGCCTATGGAGGATCACCCACACGAGCCGGCACTGCATTTTCCTTGGCAAAATGGGCAAACAGCCTCAGTGCATTGAGCCTGAAGACACCCGGCTGCCTCCAAGCCACCAAGAGGTAGGAGTGGCCCTGCTTTCTCCATGTGCTGGCAGCATGTCAGCCCTAAAACTGCCAGCTCCTCACAGCCCACAAGCTGCAGGTCATCCCACCCAGGGCACCTCAGCCAGATGCAATCACAGAATCACAGCATGGCCTGGGTTGCAAAGGAGCACAGTGCTCATCCAGCTCCAACCCCCTGCTGTGTGCAGGTCACCAACCAACAGCCCAGGCTGCCCAGAGCCACATCCAGCCTGGCCTTGAATGCCTGCAGGGATGGGGCATCCACAGCCTCCTTGGGCAACCTGTGCCAGTGCCTCACCACCCCTGTGTGAAAAACTTCCTCCTAACATCCAACCTAAACCTCCCCTGTCTCAGTTTAAAACCATTCCCCCTTGTCCTATCAAAGCACAAGTCCTTTTGCACGAAGCAATTCTTCCAAACACCCAGAAGGGCTGTTTTCCCTGCCACTATGTGAGAATCCTTCTTTGCTTTTTTTTTGGCTCAAAGCTTGCTTCCTGAGGTATTTTGTTGAGGAGGCAAGTGATGGGTGCTGTGTGGCAATCAACATCGCTGTGTGGACAATTTTCCATCTTTGGAGCTGTCTGCCTTCAGAAGATGGTGCTCAGGACTGTTTGCTGGCAGAAGAACTAGCCTGTGACCAAATAACTCCTGTTTGCTATGGGAGGCTGGGGGATGATACCATTGTATCCTGCGAAGGCAAGATGCAAGTTGGTGCCTCCCTGCTTCCTCTTATCTGCTGGCAAGGCCAGG
>NW_024885077.1:1161232-1176427 GCF_019232065.1 Centrocercus urophasianus | reverse complement strand
TTCCCTAATTAACATTTGTAATAAACTGGTCGGACCAACATTTGAACCGTTGCTTCTTAATCTTAAAGATAATAAAAGAACCTCCTCTCCCTCCTAGAAATTGGAGTGAGACACACTATTGGCTACTAATGGATTTCTCTTCCCTGCCCCACTCCAGGACAGATGCTGGAGCCAAATGCTGTTCTCCTGGAAGTAGCACAGGGTGCCTTCTTCCCCACACAAGGACTGACAAGCTCAAAAGCAAAGGTGTGCTTCCTTGCAGCCAAGCACAAGCCCTGCTCACGTCAGCAGGAGTCCCATGAGCCACCCGCCCTGCTGGCACAGCATCCTGAAGGCACAGAACTTCTCTGAATGTCAACAACAGCACACCAGGCCACGCTATAAAAATAAATCTGTCATCCCAGTCCCACGTTCAGGCCTGTGCAGTGCACAGAGCGAGGTGGCTTTGCAGCAGCTCCAACCCGCAGGCAGGATTGCTTTGGGTTGGAAGGGAAAGGATGAGTCCACGCAGCTCCAGGCATCCTGACGCACAGCACTGTGCAGACTCCCTGCTTGGTGAGGCACGCAGCACAGCACAGCTTGGCTGTTAGCTCCCCTGGGACAGGATTCAGCCTTGAGAGCTAAAGGAGAAACCCAGCAAGCCAGCTCCCATACCTAATGCTGCCCCGTGACAGCTTCACAAAGCCTGGAAGGGGTAACGTTACATGGGAATGCTGCCCAGGTAGAAGCAGGCAGCTTGGGTGCCAGCACGACCAGCTAGAACTCCCAAAGCCATTTCTCCTCCCCTCAGTCCATTTCAGGTCTGTCTGACCCATTACAACACCAACACGCTCACGCATGCAGGCTGCTCCTCGTGGCGCCCAAAGCTCGCTGCCCTGCCCCGCTTCCTCCCAGCATCGCAGCACTTCCAAACCAAATGCCTCCGCTTCCATTTTCCAGCGCCGTGGAAAAAAGGCACAACCAAGGCAGAGACACCTCAGGAAGTTTAAAAATGGAAGATGCTAAGACCGCTAAGCGTAGAGGTAATTAAGACTCGTTAAGTACAGGAGGATGAGTCAGTGGTGCCCCACAGGCTGGCCCTGCGCTGTGTGTGCGGTTGGGTCTCAGGGCTGCCCTTCAGCCGGGCTGCTCACAAGGGGCTCACTGTGTTTGAGCTCCCAATCCTGCAAACACTTCAGCACGTCACCAGCTCCAACGTGGAGCGCTGCAATTACTGCTGATCCTGCTGGCATTTACCTAAGCTCTGGCACCCCAGAGTTAAGTGCTTTTATCCTGAGCCTATCAGCTTAGAGAAGGTTTAGGGCTTGATTTTCCCCTTCTTTGCTTCAGGATTTTGGGGTGAAGGCAGCAGAACGACTCCTCTGCTGCTTTTGGGGAGCTGAGCTGGCAGGGAAAAGGGGAAACAGGAGAGAACAGCCCATGCTGGGTTCTTCAAACACATCACAACCCCCAGGAGAGCAGAGCCAAAGCTTTCCCAAACCCCGACACGTTGCTACCCCCACGTCCCTGTAACGCGCTGTCACTGCACTGCCTTGCACTCCATTTCTGGCATTTAAATGAGCACTGGTCTCAAATAAAGGTCAAAGTTATAAACTGCACAACCTCTCTGCCCACACATCAGGGGTGGAGGCACCTCGGTGCCCAAACCCAAAGGAAAACAAGCTGAAGCTGCAGCTGCACTACCTAAGGTACATCCAGCGTGAGCAGAATGCGTTTCCATCCACTTGTGGACACGAGGGAGTCAGCACTGGGATGCAAAAGCAGAGCTCTCATTCCAGAAGCCTTCTGCCTTTTGGTTTGGTCAGGATCCTCATCAACCAGCAGCACTGGTTAGAAGTATACGTGGAATGTGTGGCTCATGGGCTCAGGCAGGCACACAAAGCAGCTTTCCTCTGGGCGAGCAAGTACTCACAGGTTTCCTTCCTTGGGGGCCCACCCCCACAGCAGATGGATCCCAAAGCCTCTGCCAAAACCCTGCAGCAGCTCTGCAAGCCCAAGCAGGGTGCAGAGGCCAAAGGCCAGAGCAAATATTTGCAAGGGAACGACACCAAAAGGCTGCAAGCCTAAAGGGCTGCTGGCCCAGAGGCTGCAGAAAGCCGCCCATCAAATAAAGGCATTTACAGCAGCCGTCTGCTGACCCAGTAGGGCTGAGCATTGCCCATCCCTGATGCACTTCCGTATACCAAAGGAGTGCTTTAACTGCTTTGGATCTCACCACCTCTGTCCCGATTTCAGGTTGCCTCCATCTGAGCACATTAAAGTGGAGTTAATGAAGATAAGCAAACAGAAAAATGCTGAGCAACCCCGTGCACAACACGCACCGCACAAAGGCTCCTCACCTACAGCAGAGCTGGCACGGCCTGCATTGCTTTCAGGTGACCTAGATCCAATTTGCTAATTTACAGCTGTGCAGTGATCCTGAGCAAAGGGAAGCTATGGCCAGGAGGCTGCTACAGGGTGGGCACAGGACCAAGGGGTCCAAGGGCACAACCCACAGGTGCAATTGTAGGCCACTACAGGGCAAGCACAGCACCAAGAGGTCTAAGGGCACAACCCACAGACACAATAGCTGTCGATAAGAGCCAGAATGCAGTGTCTGGAGCAGCTGGGACTGGGGGCATTCACCCAACCAGGCAGCGAGGGGCTGTGCAGGGTAGAATGGGGTAAATAAGTATCTAACACTCTTCTGCATCTGCTGCAATGAGGAAACCTTGCTTTCCTCACGGCCCCAGGCTGGGAATGGCTCCCTGCAGCCCACCAAGGCCAGCACAGATCGGGAGGCTTCATCCTGAACAGCAGCAAGGCTCAGATCCCCCAGCATGTGCTGCTTTTCAGCCACAAGACCAAGGGATCCAAGCACACAACCCATAGATGCAATACACACAGATGAAAGCCTGAACACCGCAGTAGGAGCAGCAGCGCATGCAGCTCCTTGCAGGGTTCCATCTGTGACCTGCGTCCTTGTGTCCATCCCTGTCTTCATGTCCATGTCCATGTGTTCATCCCCAGTCTCAGGTCCACACCTCTGTCCCCACACTCATCCTCACCCTCGTGTCCATACCCCTGTCCCTGTGTCCCTATCCCTGCCCCTGTGTCCCCTGGCCTCGTGCTCCTACCTCAGATCCTACGTCCCTTGGCCCCATGGCCATATATCTCTGTCCCCATGCCCATTGGCCCCATGTCCATATCCCTGTCCCTATGTCCCTTGGCCTCAAGCCCACATCCCAGTCCTAGTGTCCATTGGCCCCATGTCCATATTCCTAGCCCCATATCTCTTGGCCCCACATCCATATCCTTGGCCCTATGTCCATTGGCCCCATGTCCAAATCCCAGTCCCTGTGTCCCCTGGCCTCATGCCTTCATCCCAGAACTCATGTTCCTTGGTCCCACATCCATATCACTGTCCCCATGTCCACATCCCAGCCCCCATGCCCATACTCTTGTCCCCATGTCCCTTGGTCCCATGTCCACATCCCAGCCCCCATGCCCATACCCTTGTCCCCATACCAGTTCCCGTGTCCCCCTGTCCTGGTATCCATCCCTGTCCCTATGTCCATACCCACGTCCCTGTCCCGGTGTCCCCATGCCTCACACCCACATCCCCATCCCTGTCACATTCCTGTGTCTCCTGGCTTCCTTTCCATTCCTATCCCCACATCCCTGCCCACAGTCCCACAGCAGAACCTCCCCCAACTGCTCGCCCCCCCCCCCGCCCCCCCCCGGGGCCCCCCCAAGGGAGCGGGGGGGGGCGGGGGGGGGGGGGGGGGGGGGGGGGGCCAACCAACCAGAATGCGCCCCCCCCGACTCCCTTCGCCCGCCGGCCAATCAGCGCGCCGTCCCCACGGCGACCCCCTTCCCGCCCCCGAGCCCCTCAGAACCGGGAACGGGTCCCCCGGCCGCAGGGACACGCTTCCTTCTCGGGAGGGACCCCTCTCGAGGACCCCCCCCTTTCCAGCCTGGCGGCACGGAAGTCGCTCCCGGGGCCCGAACCGCCGTCAGCCCTCACCTGGCGCGGGCGGTGGCGGCGGCGCGAAGCGGGGCGCTGAGGAGGAGGCGGCTCTGCAGCAGCGCCATGGTGGCAGCGTGCGGACGGCTCTGAGCGCGGCGCCGGCCCTGCTTGGCTCCGCCCCGCGCATACGCCTTTCAACGCGCTTCGCCTAACAGCGCCCCCTGGCGGCCGGGAGGGCTCCGTGCGTCGCGCCCCGCAGCGGGCAGGGGGCTGGAATTGGGCAGGGTTATATTGGGCTGTGGTGGGCAGCACTGGGCTGTGCTGGGCTCTGTACGGTTCGTTCAGGGTTGTTCTGAACCATGCCGGGCTGTGCGAGATTGTACTGTATCACACTGAGCCATGCTGGGTCGTACAGAGCTGTACAGCATCACGCCCTGCCACGCTAGGCTGCACTGCACTGGGTCATACTGGGCTGTACTGGGTCATACTGGGCTGTACAGGGACATGCAGGGCTGTATGGGGCTGTGCATGACTGCACTGCAGCATGCTGGGTTATACTTGTGTTAGACTGGACACATGGGTTTATGTTGCTCCACATGGGGTTATACTGGGCTCTACAGGGCCATACTGCACCGTGGAGAACAGTGGTCCATGCAGGGCTGCACTGGTCCATATTGGGCTGCGGAGGGCTGTACTGCTGCACACAAGGCCACCCTGGGCTGTACAAGGTTGTACTGGACCATACTGGTCTGTACTTATCTCTATTGCACTGTATTGGACTCTGCTGGTCCATGGACTCTGCTCCACCATGCATACATGGGTTGTACCAGGCAGTACAGGGACATACGGGGGTGTAAGGGAGTGAACTTCAGCACATTGGCTGTGTGGAGCTGCGCCTATGCTTTACGGGGCCATACGAGCTTGTATTACGCCATACTGGGCCATACTGGTCCCTACAGTGCCACGAACTGGACCATGCAGAGCACTGCACTGCTCCGTGTTGGGCTGTAGAGGGCTGCACTGCACCGTGCAGAGCTGAACCGGAGCGTATAGGGTCATACTGGGCTGCGCAGGGCTGGCCTGGGTTGTACTGGTCTGTTCTATACCATATAGGGGGGACCTGCTGGGCCATACAGGACTGTGCTTCACCATACATACATGGGCTATAGCAGATAGCGTAGGGGCAGATCAGGACTGCCCTGCAGTGTACTGGGTCATACTGGGCTGTACTTGTGTTATACTGGGCCACATGGGCTGCACTGCACTCCATGGGGATATACTGGGCCATACTGGTACAAGAACAGCCTGGAGGCCTTCTGTGATGGAGTGATGGCATTGGTGGATAAAGGAACGGTAACTGATGTCAGCTACCTGGGCCCATGAAAGGCCTTTGATATGGTCTCACACCACTCCTTATCTCCGAATTGGAGAGATATGGGTTCAAAGGGTGCTCTGTTGGGTGAGTAAGGAGTTAGTTGGAAGGTCACAGCCAGAGGGTTGTGGTCAGTGGCTCAATGGCCAGCTGGAAGCTGGTGGTGGGTGGTGTCCACCATGGGGACCAGTACTCAAATGAGTGACACAGATGATGCATCCAATGCACGCTCGGCAAGATGATGGTTGACACGAGGCTGAGCAATGGAGCTGACACCATTGTGCCATTGTGGTCCCCTGTGTGGGGGGACGAGCAGTGGGGGGAGGTTCTGCTGTGGGACTGTGGGACAGGGATGTGGGGATAGGAATGGAAAGGAAGCCAGGAGACACAGGAATGTGACAGGGATGGGGATGTGGGTGTGAGGCATGGGGACACCGGGACAGGGACGTGGGTATGGACATAGGGACAGGGATGGATACCAGGACAGGGGGACACGGGAACTGGGATGGGGACAAGGATATGGGTGTGGGGGCTGGGATGTGGACATGGGACCACAATGGTGAAGGGATGCCATCCCTGACCTGTGCAGACTCAGAAGCTGGGTGCATGTGAATCTAATGGGGTTCAACAAGGCCAAGTGCAAGGTGTTTTACTTGGGTTGGGGCAATCTCAGGCACGTCTACAGACTGGGTGAAAAACTCACTGAGAGCAGCCCTACTGAGAAGGACCTGGGAGTCCTGGTGGATGAAAAGTGGAATGTGAGCCAGCAGTGTGTGCCGGCAGCCTGGGAGGCCAACAGCATCCTGGGCTCCATCAACAGAGCGGTGATGGCAGGGTGAGGGAGGGGATTCTTCCTTTCCACTCTGCCCTCCTGAGCCCCTACCTGGAGTACTGCATCCAGGACAAGGGGGAATGGCTTTAATCTAACAGGAGATGTAGGTGAGATGACAGAAAGAAATCCTTCCCTCAGAGGGCAGTGAGGTGCTGCCCAGAGCTGTGGGTGCCATCCCTGGAGGTGCCATCTGTGGGGCAGCCAGTCCATGGCAGTGTCTGGGCCTGGATGGGCTATAACGTCCATTCCAACCCAACCACGCTGTGATTCTACACTGCACTGCTCCACAGCAGGGGGCTGTAGTGCACCATACAGGGCTGCAGTGTGATGCACAGGGCCATGCAAGGCCATACAGGACCGTACCAACCCATACTGGGATCCCCACAGGGCTGAGGGATCACCCTGCTCCGACAGGCACAGAAACCCCCAATGTTCCCTTCAGAAAGCATCACAGAATTAAAACAAAAAAGAGAGAGAAAAAAGCCTCCAATGGTGCAATCACCCTTTTTTCCAACATTTTTTTTTCTTTTTGCTCTAAATCTATTGGTTGTGCCCCAGCAAGGCGGCCTCGCGGCTTTATTCGCAAATAACTCTTCTTTGGTAAACCCAGAAAAAAAAAAAAATAAAGAAATCAAACTCAACAACTCGAGAGCAAAAAATAAAACCCAAACGACCACAAAGCACTCCCAACCTCCAAACAACGCCCGGAAATCATAAACCAACCCAAAAGCCAACCAGGTGGATGGGATTAGAAGGAAAAATGAAAAGAAAAATCACACCCAAAGCGGGGATTTTAATGGGAAAACCGCGCCGTGGGGCCGGGGATGGGGGAAGCCTACAGGGGGGGTTCGCTGCACAGCACCACCTCCAGCTCCTTGCGGTACAGCTTGCCGCCGTCTGACAGGTTCATGATGCTCCGGCGGTAGTTGGTGAGCTGCTGGATGCTCATCTCCTGCGGGGAGGTTTTGGGGTGGCGGGTGGATGGGTCTCAGGGTGCCCTGGACCCCGTGGGTTTGGTGCCGCCCCGTTCAATCCCTGCTTACTTTCTTGTTCTTCTCGTAGAGGTCTTTCAGCAAGGCGTCCAGCTCGTGCTCGTCGATGAAGCCGCTGCCGTCCTGGTGGGGTGAGTGGGAATGGGATGGGAGCCTGGAACCCACCCAACAGCTCCCAAACCCATGGGGGGAACAGCGGGTGTCCCAAGGAGATGACAGCGTTCACCCTGACCTTCCCCCACAGAGATCTCAACCTTCATCTCAACCTTCCCCATGGAGAGATCCCAAACCTTCTCGGCCCCATGGAGCGAGCACGGATCTCCCCAAGGAGACCCCATCCCAAACCCTCTCAGTCCCATAGAGGAAACAAGAGATCTCCCCAGGGAGAACCCAACCTTCACCAGAGCCTCCCCAGAACTTTCTCATTCCCATGGAGAGAGCAGAGACGTCCCCTACGAGACTCCAAAGCCTTCACCAGAACCTTCCCCAAACCCATTCGGTCCCGTAGAGGGAGCAGACATCTCCCCAAAGAGACGCTGACCTTCACCCCAACCTCCCCCAAACCCTCCCAGCCCCATGCAGGGAAGACATCTCCCTATGGAGACGCCACCCCGAACCCTCTCAACCCCAAGGAGGGAGCAGAGATGTGCCCAGTGAGAACCCAGCCTTCACCCAGACCTCCTCAGGATCCCCCCAGCCTCATCCCAGTGACACAGGGCCGTCCCAAGCCGCTCTGTCCCCAGGTTCCTATTCATACTGGGGCTCCCCGTGTCCTCTCCCACCAACCCCATACCTTATCATAAAAAGCAAAAATCGCGTTGAACTCCTCCGAGGACAGCTTCATCCCCTGGGCAGCAAGAGATGGGGATGTGAGGAGGCACATTGCAAGCAGGGGGGTGGGAATGATAACTATAATAATTATTTTTTTACCTGAAACTTAAGAAGGAAATTTTCTTGCACAGGCAGCAGTCTGAAAAACAAGGGATGTATGGGAGCAGTGAGCTGGGCTTCCCAAAAAACATCACGTTGGTGACCAATGTGTGACCAGTGCTCCCAGCCCACCCACGTCTCTGTGGCAAGGAGGGAACCTGATTTGGCCAAAAATCACTCTTTTTTCCCCCGTTCTTTTCTTTTCCAGGGTCAGTTTGAGCCTCAGGGCAAAGGGTGGGGATCTGAAGGAAATGGGAACCCAGAGGGGTCTGGGCAGAAGGGATGAAGGCACCTGGAAGCAGCCTTTTTAGAATACAGATTTTGGGCTTTTTTTTTTTTCCTTAAAACAAACAACAGGTTAGTGAGGCCAGACGGGTAGCAACCTGACTCAAAACACCTCCTGTGGGTGTCTTTGGGGTTTCCTCTTCCTCCCCACCGCTCGTGGCCTTACCGGGACATCTCGGAGAGGCCCAGTTTCCCGTCCCCGTTCATGTCAAACATCCGCAGCTGTTGGGACAAAAGCGGGACCGGGTCACCCCTCACCCCATCCCTCCCTCCTGCTGCAACCACGGGACCATGGAAGTCCAAAAGGCCACGTGGGGCCAAGCCCAACGTCCCCACTGGCTGCCACATACGATGGTCTGCGTGTACTCCTGCAGCTTGGCCTCATCGTACGGCCGGTTCGCCTTCTTCAGCAGGTCCGACAAGAAGCCCTGCGAGGACAGTGCCACACTGTCTGCCCACTGTCACCTTGGGTGACGCCGGGGATGACGCCATGCAGGCAGCCCACCTTCAGCTCGTTGGCTTCGATGTAGCCACTGCGATCCGTGTCGTACCTCCTCCATGCCTGCAAAGGGGCCACCACGGACGTCACCATGAGTGGTGCCACATGGATCCCAATCCTGGTGACGATCCCGCAGCATCCCAGTGGAACGGGGACATCTCCCACCCGTGTCATTATGGGGACATCCCACCCACGTCATCACGCTCCATGCCAGCTGCTGTCCGTGATGCTACCACCCATGGGCTGGATGCCTTCCAAACCACCTTCAAATGCCACAGTCCTCACCACAACAGACCCTAAATATTTAATTACCCTCCCCAAATAAACTCTGCTTCCAGATATTGACTCCGGCTTGGAGCCTGGGGTCAGTGCCCAAGGAGAGCATGATGGCCGTGCATCATCACTTCACGTCTCCAAAACCCAGCTGGCTTTCGGTAGCCCTACAGCACCCCCAGCACATCCCTAAAGCACTCAGCATGGAGGCAGGGTGCTCAGCGGCCCCAAAACCCACTGCCCTCCCTGCTCACCTCCATGAACTCCGAGCTGGAGCCCACATGCTGGCGGAAACACAGCAGGAAGTTCTCCTCCGTGGGCAGGATCTGGGCCAGCTGCAGGGACAGCTGGTTTCAATGGAGCACTGCACACACCCCAGCTCCACCATCCCTCATGGCCCCGCAGCCCCGTCCTCTTCCCGCATCCCTCACCTCTGCCATCTCGATTTTGCCATCTGCATTTTTGTCATACTTGTGCATGAACTCCTTCATCTTGTCGCCCAGGCTGTCCCTCTTGGAGTCCTGCCAGCAGCAAGAGGGGTCGGGAACATTTTCCCTATCCCGTCCCATCCCAGTCCCCATTCTCATCCCTGTCCTCATCCCATCCCACCTCCACCTCCACCCCCATCCAATCCCCACACCCACGTCCATCCCAACTCCATCCCATCCCCATTCCTGACGCCGTCCCATCACCATCCCTGGCCACGTCCTTATCCATGTTCCCATCCACGTCTTCATCCTCATCACCACCCAACTCCCATCTCCATTCCATCCCCATCCCATCTTCGTCTTCATCCCATCCCACCCCATCCCAGTCCCCATCCTGTCCCCCATCCCCATCTTCATCCTCATCCCATCTCCATCTTATCCCATCCCCATTCCCGTGTTCTGAGAGAGGGGACACAGGACACGTAACCTGGTTGGGGTGACACCAAATGGCCCAAGTGCCACGGCCACCAGCATCCCAGCATCACAGCAGGAGCTGATAGATGACCTGCGCCTCAGTTCCTACCCCCTCCCCCTCTTCCAGAAGCCCCACAGCTCCTCTATTGCTTTTAATTAGCGCTTCCTCATTAAGGCTGGATGCCACCAGCACAGCAGCATGCACACCCCACCCCAGCGCTGGTCCCTACACGCGGGGCCACACGGTGACCTTACCACCCCGGTGCCCTTCCTGGCACTTTCCAGCTCCTGGAAGAAGTTTTCCAGCTCTTTGCCTTCGATGTAGCCATTCCCTGGGGAGGGGGAAGAAAGGAAATGAACCCCCCTTGTGTACGCAGAGCAGGGATGGGACGGGGGGTCCGATGCCACCGGTGGGACGCTGGGGGGGGTGTGCAAAGCCCCGGCCACCTCAGCCCGCCCCAACCACCACCCCAGAGGGTCTTCTAGAGCCCTACAGCCCCCCACAACCCCTGGGGGCACAGAGCCCGGGGGGCTGCGTGGCGCTGGGCTGCGTTTTGCTCTCTTTGCATCTTTGGGTTTTTTGCATCTTTCAGTTTGTGCTCCGGTTCTTTTTGCATCTTGCGTTTTTCTGCTTTCGTTCTTTTTGCATCTTTTCAGCTTTTGCTTCTTTTTCATCTTTGTAGTTTTGCCTATTTTTTTTTTTAATTTTTGTTTCTTTTTCCCTTTTTTTTTTTTTTTTTTTGTTTTTTTTTTCCCCCTTTTTTTCCTTTTTTTTTTTTCTTTGCCTTCACCCCTATTTTTTCCTTTTCCCCTCCTTTTTGCCTTTTCTCCCTTTTATTTCTTTTTCCCCCCTTTCCCCTCTCTCTTCTTTCCCTTTCCCCCTTTCCATCCCGCTCTCTCCCGACAAACCACCGCACCGAACACCCCGACCCCGTCCGGGCTCCGCGCTCCGCTCCCATCGGAGCAGCACCGCATCGCCACCTCCACACGGCGAGACTTCGGGACCCGCACCGAGCCCCCCCGCCCCCCCCACCCCCCCCCGTTCCCCATCACTTCGCACTCCCCCCTCATCCCGGCTCTCACTGACCGTCGGCGTCGAAGTGCCGCCACACGTCGAGGAACTGCGAGGCGCTGAGCTCCGCCAGGTGCAGGTGCGGGGCTCGCTGCCCCGCCATCTCCCCGCCGCTGCCCGCCGCCCGCCGCCGCCCCCCGCTTTTATACCCGGCCGACCCGCGGCCGCCAGGGGGAGCGCGGTACCGCACCGCACCGCACCGCACCGGGCGGGGAGGGATGCGCCGCGTCATTGCCCGGCTCCTGTGCCACCTGCCTCTGCCCAGTGTCACCCAGCCCTGCCCCGTGCCCCCTGCCCTGCGTTAACCGCCTCGACCCGGTGCCACCTGCCCAAGTCGCTTCCCCTCGCCCCGTGCCGCCTGCTCAGTGCCGCCTACCCCCGTCCTGGCACCCATCCCTGCCCCGTCACCTTCCCCTGCCCCGTGACACCTCTCCCTTCTCAGCGACATCTGCCCATGTCATCTATCCTTATCTACTTTAGTTCTCTGTCTCCCACCCCTGTCCCTTGTCCCCTACCCTCGCCCCACGCTTCTACTCGGTGTCCTCTATCCCACCCCGCATCACTCACCCCTGCCCTCTGCCACCTACCTCCTCCCAGCACCCTGACCCCTGCCGCATACCCCTGTCCTCCCATCACTTTGCCCCTCCCTTCTGTCACTGCATCCCTCCAGGCATCGTCACCCCCTCCCCACGTCACCTGCCCTGGTCCTGGGCCATCTGAACCCCCCACAGGAGGAGAATTTCTGCCCCCTTCCTCCTCCCCCCAGACTGGGCAGGGACAATTCCCATGGCCCAGCACACAGCATCCCAGGGCTTTGGGCACCGCTGTCCAGCAGGATGCGTTGCCATGGCTACAGGGGTGGAAAAAGATAATTCACATCCAGAGCTCTCAGCTGATGGATGTGATTAATTAATGACGGGAAGAACGCAGGGACGCTCGGCACAGGGCAGGAATGCAGCCCTGGTGTCCATAGGATGCAATGGAGTGTGAGGAGCTGAAGCTTTGGGGAATAAGTTTTGGGGTTCAGGGTCTGGCCCCATTGCTTTTCCTTTCCTCTCCCTTTAAAGTTTCACCCCTGACAGATGCAATACGATGTGGCCAAGAGCAGCACATCCTTGCAGTGCAGACCATGGGAAAAACCAGAAAGCCCTCCATTCAAAGGCAGATTTTTGGTAGAGAGAAATGTCTGATGGAGTTCACTTAACTTCAGGGCAAAGCACAGGCTTTTTTGGCACCTGCCCATCCTGAAACAGACCCCATTCAGGTCCTGCTGGGTTCCTTGCTAACCCCCAGCACCAGAACAGCAAACACAAAAAGCCCCTTTCCAGGATCGCAGCAAGCTTTATTTCCCCCCTGGCACCGTCGTGCCTTTGGAAACCCATCAGCAATAAAGGTGGTTGGGCTGAAAGTGCCTCAAAACCAGATGGATCCTCTCATTCGTGGTAAATCTCCCCCTCATTTCAGATTGGGCGTTGGGCAAAATTTCTTCTTGGACTGAGCAGCGAGGCACCGGCCTGCAAGGAGCTGGAAGAGCCACCATCCCTAGGGATGCCCAAGAGCCCTGGGGATGTGGCACTGAGGGACGTGGCCTAGAGCAGTCATAAGCACGGGTTGACGGGCAGAGATTGGAACTAGATGATTTTTTAAGGTCCCTTCCAACCTAATCTATCTACGGTTAGACTAGGAAGTATTTCTAGAGAACAATTTGGCAAAGGTAGAAGAGTCATTTGGTAGATGTTGGGAACCCATCCGCACATGGCTTCACCCTAAAAGCTGCCTTACATGCAGTCCCACCCTACAGCCATCCTTGGAGCCCACCACCTCAGGGAGGGCCAATGGTGCTGGAGGAGCCCAGGCCCCCACCCAGAGGCCTCCCTGCACACTGCAGCCCAGCCTGATGCTGCTTAATTAACGAGGCCACCTGAAATCCCAGCCTTAGCTACGGCCAACCGCACAGCTGCCTTCTTCGTGCACTCGAGAGGCTTTGTATTTACCAAGTATTAATTAGATGAACATGAAGCACCATTTTCCAGGCAGGGGGATATTAGCCAGCCTCCCACTGCCCTGTAACAAAACAAGCACAGGCTGGGGTGGGTCTGAGAAGGGAGAGGGGAAAGTTGGCTGCTCAGAGAGCTGGTGCTACCCCATCCCTGCACACAGCCAAGGTCAGGGAATGGGGCTGTGAGTGCTGATGGAGCTGTGGGTGTCCCTGCTCAGTGTGAGCAGACGGCCTTTAGGGTCCTTTCCATCGCAAACCATCCTATAATTCTGATGGTGCCAACACCTGCATCGCTCCCAACACAGCATCATCCCTTGGTACCAACACAGAAGGCTCCAAATATCCACCCAGACAAATTCACTGAGCCACAGCATCCTTCTGTGCCCCAAGGCAAAGGGACGTCACAGTGGGCTGAAGCCTGCATGGAGTGCTGGCGTGCAATTGATCCACTAAATTTAGGAAGGCAGATTGGAAGCTCTCCACGATGAGCTGGGCTGCTGGGTTCAGCCTGTGTCACTGGTGAGCGCTGGCTCTGACTCCATGGGCTCGATGGAGAGCTCCAAGATAAATGAATGTAAAAAATCATCTCGTAATTACAGCCCCTGCTTCACACTCAGCCACAGTCCGACCTTTGGGGGATAATGAATAATGCATTGATATGGGGAACAGTCACCTTTCCCTCATAGCCCATCAGCATAACGAGAGCACGGTGGCTCCTGATGTGTCCTAGGTTCAATTTCTTCATGGAAAGCTCAATCTTTCCACAGGCCAGCAGAGGACTTTCCTAGGCCAACAAGGCAGCTGGCTACCAAAAAGGGGATCATTGCAGCAAGATTCAGAGCAAACCTCAGCATCCAACTAGCTAAAGCACAGAGACAAAGCTCAAACATCTCCTCCCAGTTGGGACATCAGAGTGGGACCATCCCAACCAGAAAGAGAAACCAACAATCTGTACCAAACTGGAAAACACTGGGTTCAAACTGGGACCAGCTCACCAAGGGCTCTCCCTCGGCACATCCTAGCATCCATGCGCTGTGATTCGGATGCTAAACGCTTGAGGTCAGGGGGAATTTGGGCCGAGCTTGCTGATGAGGTGCACAACCAAGTTCTGCAGGGCTTTGGCCTGGGCCGCTGAGACGCGCAGAACATCTTCGTGGCTGGCTTTCTCCTGGCTGCCATAGCTCATCACTGCCGTGTTGGTGATGAGGGACAGCCCGAGGACACACAGGCCACAGTGCCGGGCCACGACCACCTCTGGCACGGTGCTCATGCCTGGGGAGGAGAGGAGCAGGATGAGCGGAGCTGGTTTGGATTCACAGCAAAACAGCTCTCTGAAAGGAGGTCGTGCCAGGGGAGGTTTGGGCTGCATAGAAAGAGCAGTAAGGCAGTGAGAGCTGCCCCAGAGGATGGAGGGAGTCACTGTGCCTGGAGGTGTCCCAGAGCCGTGGGGATGTGGTGCTGAGGGATGTGGTAGAGTAGGTTGGGGTTGGACTTGGGGTCATGAGAGGTACTGCAGTTGCCATCCCTGAACAGCCAGAGCTCTTGTGGAGGTCTGCTTTGTAGGGAAAGGCACAGCAAGAGTTCCAGAATGTTAAAGATCATGGAAAAGCACAATTATTTTTGATTAGGTCCCACTGAAGTGGAGCCACCTGAGCGTGGGATACATATGAGTTGGGAAATAAGCAGAATATTGTGCTTGGCTCCTCGTTCTAGACACCATAAGCACACAGACTCGCTCCGCAGATCCATCCTAGAAGACCAGAAAGGTCAGCCTTGTGCAGGACGAGTTGTTTAACCCATTGCTAAGCACCCTTTTGAACCACAGAAGCCTGGCCCATGCAGCTCACCCACAGCATCTGCTCCCAGGGCCTGCAGCAGGTGGCACTCGGCGATGGTCTCATAGCAGGGACCTGCCATCATGCAGTACACCCCATCTCGGGTGAAGCCCAGGAAGCCCAGCTCCTGGGCACTCTCCATGGCCAGGCTGAGCAGATCTTGGTCATAGGCATCAGACATGCAGGGGAACCTCACGCCGAACCTGCAAGGCACAGGGAGGCACAGGGAGGCACAGGGAGGCACAGGGAGGCACA